>NC_072767.1:40299476-40433450 GCF_022539595.1 Amphiprion ocellaris
CTTCATACTCACTGAAATGCCATTGAACCGGCTTCTAAAGTGCAGCGTGTGGGACTCTGGTCATTGAGTTTCCTGAAGAGTTGCTTAGCCTGACTCTGATACTGCTGAAGATCTCGACCCAACTAAAGAGATGAAAAACCCACACAGGTCATGACACAGTTCACTGACATTTCACACACACAACACAGTATTTAATCAGGGCAAGAAACTGACTTTTGTATGCACTGCGGCAGGTGGAATCCACAAGCAAATTGCACTATTTTACCATCAACAGAGAGACAGAAACATAAATTTAAGTGTGTACTTGCTTGAGTGACAAGACAGACTAAAACAAAAACCACCTACAGTTCAGATTTTACACTATTTTACTTGATAGTGTTAATTTCTTGTCCTGTAAATTGTGCTCAAAATAAATCATGTGCATAAAAGAGTACAGGCAGACAGACGGAGCAGTGTGATGCTACACCTGAGACTGAAGGAAGCAAAACAAAAAGGCAACAAATAGCCACTTTGGCTGTTGTGATAAATCACTTCTGGTTTTCCTTTTGTTGGTTCTAATGAATGACATTAACCTTTACAGCGACACTGTAGCATCACAGGAACACGCATGATGTTGAAGCACAGAGCAGAGACAACAAACCTTTTCACTTCCCTTTTTGAAAGCAAACAAGAGAGTGAGGGAAAGATGTTAGAGTCCCGTTAAGTCATGCACAGACAGTAAAACAGCTCAGCATGTTACAGATGCAATTCATTTCAACATTTTTCATTACATCAGAGTTTAGAAAAGCTTTCTAAAGTCTGAGAAAATAAACTGTACAGAGGTCATCAGGTTTATCTTATTGTTTCCTCTGAGACTACAGTTTATAAAAGTGCAATAATAATACACTGGGAAAAACCTTCAGTCAACGATGAAATACAGTCGGCACTCCAGTTCCTTTACCTGAAAAAAAACTAAACAAAACTTCCTATAAAATAGAGAAGTTCATGCTTTAGCTCAAATATTTTTTTATGAAAGTCGATTCAATCTGCGTATTATTAAATCGTAATCAAGATGAGCAGTTTAACATTTTAAAAACAAACCCATCAGTGCTCTCTGGTGGACAAATCGTCAGTGGCAACACTCTTTCCTATTTACCTCAAACAGGTCTTTCTCTTTTCTGCTCTGGTACTCCATGTGATAAATCACTTATGGTCAGGTATCAGTTAGCATATAAACTCTACTGATATCACTGTGATAAGCTCAGAATGACTGATAAGTAACTGATTCATTCAGCTTTACTTGCAGTCCTGTGGGAAAAAAAACAGCCTTTGATCCGGTTATTGACTTTATTCTGCACTCACATGAAATAAAAAGCATTCTTTGTAATAGGGGTTAACAACCTGGCCAGATTATCAGATCTGACGTGCTACATTTTTCTGATTATCTACATTTCTTTTCTTTTAAATTGATTCCCGATAAAATTAATGAATTTAAAAATGTGCCACAGTCATAGAGCAATGTCCCACCGACAGCACTATGCAGTTAGAATCCTTGGATTTGCTGGGTTTTTGTGTATATTTTTTGTGGGGATATGACTTTAAATCTAAATTAGTTCAGTTAATCTCCATAATAAATAATACTAATGGGTTAATACTAAACCTTGATATTTATTACTGTCAGATGAAGTTGTATAGAATTTTTGTTGGGTTTTAATCGTTGATATTGAAATTATTTCAGGAAACTGACACTATAATTCAAGAGATTGCTCCCAGATATTACAGACTGATAGCATTAAGTCTTTATATGGGAATTTAACTGAACAAGTATCTTCCTACAAGTACGTGGGTAGATAATAATCTCCCTTTTATAGTGTATATTAAGTACCTGGTGAAAAAAACTGAGGGTTAGCCTGCTGGGTTTTATTATAGAAACAGGTAAAAGTAGGACAGCCTGGTACAGCCCAGGTTCTTAAGTGTCTATAAAGACATTATTTACTACCACTCTTCACTGCCTAGACGTTGTGTATTCGAGCTTTCTACATTTTCAATCTCACTGTCCAGACACATCACCGTCTACCGTAAGATCTGGTTTCTTGGCCTTAACTAAGCCTAAGGACAGAGTGGCACTGCTATATTTTATTTACAGACCAACACTGGCTAAACTCTCTTCTCACTGGTGGAATTTTCTATCACTTACCAACAGCTCTTGAATAAGTCTCACTCATCTAAATGGCTGCTATACAGGGACCTCAGGATATTCAGAGAATTCAGCAGATCAGCCTTCTCCTATTTCACTCCCTGGTCATAGAATAACCTTCAGAACATTCTACAGCTTAAAGATTTTTATCTCCTTGGAGAGTTGAAAGCTCTGATCAAATGATGTGTAACTGAAGAGTGCAAATGCAACTAAAAAGCTGGATTTTGTTTCGTTTATTTTAACCGCTTGGTTGTTTTAAAAGTCCTCTTTTCAGCAAATTATTCCCCACAGTTTCAGTTTGTCAGCTCAAAATGCAGCAAAGACGGTTCATTTCTCCATGACTGTATAATTTCTGCTTTTAAGGTTGTTCTAAATGTTTTTAATAAGCTGCTTCTGTCCCCACCCCCTTCAGGAAGAACACGCTGTCTGCCAGCTGTCAATCACAGTCTGAGTTGCCTGCTTATTGGTTAGTTAGGTGTGAGGTGGCCCTTTGGTTGAAATCTGATTGGCTTGTAAAGCTGGATGACTCTCTACTATATACTTCCTTTTATACAAGCTTTTTGCACACCTCCAAGATTATAAAAACCAGAAAACACAATGAAAATATATTTTCACCTTTACTGTGCTGAACTTTGCTCCTGTGTTTACTTATAGTCTATATATAATTTATAATCTTAAATAACTTTATAATGATGTGCCTTCTGGGTCCCGTCTCCCTCAAAAATGAGGTTCTAATCTCAAGGGACTCTGTGGTTACTTAAAGGTTAAGTAAAAATAGAAAGAAATTTAGAGGTTAAAGGAGGACTGAAAGTTTCACAGAACTTACTGTTGAAGTTGTGCAAGGACAAATGATTTGAAACAGCATCTGAATAAGGTCAGGGTTGAAACAAAACAAGCCTGCTCTGTTAGCAGCTTAGTGAGTGAGTCAGTTGACTAAAGTAAATAAAAGGCTGCTTCTCTGTGTGTTTACAGGTAGAAAGGCCGGCAGCAGGAACCTCCTCAAAGTAGACAGGTTCATCTCCCTGATTAAAAACACTGGAGGATCTCAGCCTTGATATTTATCATAGTTAGGTGAAGTTGCATTTTTGATCATTTTTGTAGGGTTTTAATCTTTATTAATTAAACTACTCAGGTAAATATACACCAATGATACTACTGTAGTGTCTCAGCCTAATATTTATTCCAGTCAGGTAAAGATAAAGTTGCTTTTTAGATCATTTTTTTAGGATTTTAATCCTTACAGCTTCAACTATCAGACAAATTCAAACCATAAATAACACAGCTGGGTATTACCACAATATTTAAACTTGTTAGGTCAATTGATTCATAACTCTAATCTTAATTTTTTGTTGTTAGTGCAGCAGCTCTTTATAAATTACAGTGATTTATAAATTAAGTTTCACAAAACATACTGCTGATGTTGTGTAATGATAAATGATTTGAATCAGCCTCTAAATGAGGTAAAAGTTGAAAACAAAGCAGCCTGTGGTTTAAGCAGCCAGATAAGTGATTCAGATAAATAACAGGCCCTCCACTCCGTCCGTTTAAGTTCCCTACAACATCCAGGAGGTCAGGACAGGGTTTCTGCAGAAGTCAGCCAGTCAAATGTAATGCTTTTAATGCCATTTTAATGCTAGACTGTAAAAATGTTAATGCCACCACCATGAACTCAACAAATTACATGGGTTTGTTTTTTTGTAAAAGATGATTTTTCTATGAAAACTGTCCCTACATTCCACTATTTCTGAATCTGGAAACCACTGCTGACCACCCACAGGTTGTAGTCATTCTCTGAAATCCACCTTTTTGAGCTATTTTTTTCTGGAATTATGTAAACGAGACACAAAATGACAAAAATGAGATGCAAAGCGACAAAAATGAGACACAAAATGACAAAAACAAGACTCAAAATGACAAAAACGAGACGCAAAACAACAAAAACAAGACACAAAATAACAAAAACGAGATGCAAAGTGAAAAAAACGAGACACGAAACGACAAAAACGAGACATGAAACGGCAAAAGCGAGACAGAAAATGACAAAAACAAGACACAAAATGACAAACATGAGATACAAAACCACAAAAACGACACAAAATGACAAAAACGAGACACAGAATGACAAAAACGAGACACAAAATGACAAGAAGACACAAAATGACAAAAACGAGATATAAAATGACAAAAACAACATGCAAAACGACAAGAACGCGACGCAAAACGACAAAAACGAGACGCAAAACGACAAAAACGAGATGCAAAACGACAAAAACAAGACACAAAATGACAAAAAGAAAGACCACCCCTGACCACTCACGGGTTGTAGTCATTCTCTGAAATCCATGTTTTCTAGCCATTTTTGCTGGAATTTGCATTTCCCATCTCTCCTCCTCCTGGTCCAGTCTGCTGGACACTTTAAAAACATGCAGTTTCTGGCACCTGTACCAGCCGGAACAACTATCACAGTGCTCCGGCATGTTTAATAAGTAATAAAGGACTAGCTTATCTTATGTTTACGCAGATGCACATATCTGACGAATCGCAGTCTATAGTTACATATTATTATTGTCAAATATTTTCTTGAAAACTGCAGAAAGAATTTCTAATGCCACTGAGAATCAAATTTAATGATTTTAATGCCATTTAAGGCCTTAATTTTCGCAAAATCAACTTAATGACTATTAATGCTTTTTCATGCCCTGCATGAACTGACGACCTCCAGGACGAACATCTGGAGGGGAACCGCGTCACAGCTGGAGAACGACTTCTACTACTGGCTAACGTGTCACCGGAGCTTCGGTAAAACTACTTGGAGGCTCGGAGTCCAGCAGCCTGAGGAGCTAAGGAGCTCAGGGAGGAAAGCGTTCACCTGCTCGTCCTCCTGCATGGAGGCGGCCAGCGGCAGTCCGTCCGCCAGCCGAGCGATCATCGTCAGCAGCACCATCTCTGTTTGTCCGCCGCAGCCCAGCTAACGTCCCAGGTGAAGCAGGTGAGCAGCGTCCGTCCGACGGGCTGCGGAGCTCAAACACCACCAGAGAGACGCTGAGCTGGCCGGAAACGATACGGCTTTGGGTGCCACGCCGAAACCCCGCCGTGCGTCTCGACATGCGGAACCAATGTTTCACGAGATAAGTTCCGCATTACGTTCACTGCTTTACGCTGCTAGAAAACGAGAATTTTTTTTTAAAATTATGATTTATTTTTAATTTGAAATACTGACGTCAAGACCCTACAGTTAATCTAATCTAATCTAATCTAATCTAATCTAATCTAATCTAATCTAATCTAATCTAATCTAATCTAATCTAATCTAATCTAATCTAATATAATATAATATAATATAATATAATATAATATAATATAATATAATAAGGATAAACTTTATTGATCCCACAGTGGGGAAAGTTCAGTTACAGCAGCTTCAAAGAAAAAGTGTAAAAGTATAAAGGCAGTGCAAGAATAAATAAGAAAAAAAGAGAAAAAAACACGGTGCAAAAATTGCAGAGAACATTATATACAGATGTTTTAAAAAAAATACCACGTAGAAGACTATATACAAGAGGGTGAGGTATCAGATATTGCACATAAGTTGGTGGATGCGTGTGTAAATTGGGGGGAAATGTGCAGCAGTAAACAATACACAGTGAAGTTTATAATGCAGCATTGTACAGTATAGTGCTGGGCGATATGACGATACATATCGTGAGAATGATAGAAAAGTGTCTATAGTGCCATTTCTCTTCTATCGTTTCTATCGTTTCTAACCTAATTTTATCAATTATTACAGTATGGGGGGGGGGCATTTAAATCAAATTAAAATGCATTTAAATCCACTAACAATATCATTCTTTTACAGATAATTGCTGTTATTTTCACAGTATTTTTAAATCATTTTTTTTCCTAAATTTTCAGTGGTACACAATTCAGACTTTCCCTAGAATCTTTACTGCTGGATTTTCACCCTTTTTTCTTTATTTTTTTAAAGGGGTTTTAAATGTTTATTTTATTTATTTTTATTTATTTATTTATTTAACAGTGTATTTACTTGGCACTTTTTCAGGACAGACAACACCCTTAAATCTTTACATCTCTGCACCATCTAATCACTATTTTCTCTGTAATGTTCTTCTCATGTTCTACTATTTTAGTTTCTCTGCTTCCACATCTCTGCGTCCTCCTGGGGGATCATCATAGTGCCGTCCTGTATCAGATTTCCTCTATTTGCCCTCCAGGTTCCATCGGGTATCAGGCAGCAGTCCTGATCGCTCCAGCTGCAGGTTCACATGGCAGAGATTCAGATTCAGTCGATAAAGCTGCTGAAATGAAAATGAAGACGAGCAGGAGTCCGTTTCACAAAGCAGGTTTAGTGAAAACTCAGAGTTTTCTGTTTCACAAAGGGAGGTAACTCAAACCAGAGACAGAGGAGTAACTCTAGCCTGTTTCACAAAGAGAGGTAACTGAAGCTCTGGGTCAGTTACCATAGTAACAGACTCTATAAAACTAACCTGGTCAGGACCAGGTTCTATCTCAGTAAACCTCGAGTTTCTCTCTGTCTCCGCCCTCTTTCAGTCACACGCTATTAGATTTCCTCATTCATTCATTCAGTCATTCATTCATTCAGTCAGCAGGTGAGTTTTGGCGTAGTCTAGTTCTGCCATCTATAAATGTTATGTCCTTTCATTAACGATCCAGTGGATGAAGGAGCAGCATTACTGCACAGAGAATTAAATATTCATCAGGAGATCGTTTTTAGACCACGCATAGATGTTCTTGCATTTCTGGACAGTTATCTTTTAGAGCGGTACCGTTTCACGTCCAGTCCATAATCTACATACAACCTAATCCATCCTTCCATTTGCAACATCACCAACCACAGTCATGCTCTCACATCCCAGCAGATATTGTGCGTTGTGCTGTGGTTCTTTGGAAATGGAAGTTTTTTATATAATGTCAGAGATGCAGAGCACTTCAGGCAACTGTATGCAGAGCGGTCAGAAAAGTGTGTCTGGATCTGAAACGACTTTTACCATCTTTGTGGTTTTCCCTGGACATAAACCTGTCAGAGCCATCAAGGAGGAGTTCCACAGGATTGCAGGTGAATGATGTAGAGATCTGTTAAATTAGTTTTACATCATATTCTGTTAATGACATCATGTTGTAATGTCAGGTTGGGATTAGTAATTTTAATTTCTTTTAGGATTTCCCAGTGTGATTGGCTGCATTGATGGCACCACATCCCCATCACAGCTCCCTGACATAATGAAGCTGATTATGTGAACAGGAAGTCTATTCACAGCATAAATGTGCAGGTAGGTTAGAGGTAGATTGACTATGGTTTCAAAATGTTAAAGACTGCATCATAGTTCAACATCAGTCATTCTCTGCACTGTCAAGATCATATGTGATGCTGCATACATCATTTCTAATGTGGAGGCCAAGTGGTCTGGATCTGTTCATGACTGGAGGATTTATCATGAGTCTAACCTGAGCAACAGACTGCAACGTGGGAAGCAGCCTAAAGGTTTTCACAATATAATTCACTTGTCTCCCTCCTTTAATATACTCTAATGTATCCACTGTTCATTACAGGAGAGTTTGATGGCCTTCTGCTGGGTGACAGGGGTTACCATGCCAACCCAGGCTGATGACCTCATACCCTGAACCAGGCCCCCAACAGAACTTCAACCAGGCTCACTGCAGGATGAGAGCCTGGGTGGAGATGACCATAGACCTGCTGAAAGCCTGTTTCCAGTGTCTACATCACCTCAGGGTGACTCCTGAGAGGGTCTTTTTTTAATTTTTAGAAAAGGTGAGTGAATACAGCAGTGAAAATGCATTTCAGCTTTATCTTATTCAACAAACACATTTTTTTCTATAGCTGTGAAGAGGCTTATTGACATAATAAATCCCCTATTCCCATTCGCTAACCTTTACAAATAAATTCTTAACTATAGCTTTTACTGGAAGCTTATGTCAAAGTGATGCCTTAAAATCAAATCTTAACCTTCAAATAGCCCCTTTTAGCTGTGAGGATTTGTCAAAATGTTCTGACTACAATGATTTTCAACTAAACGTTCTCTAGACAAACACAGAACAACACGTATGTTCCAAGCTCATAAAGGCCCTGGAGATAATCTGACCTTGTGACATTTAAAAAAAAAAAAAAAAAGAAGCAAAAAATAGAAAAGTGAATCAGTCTCAACCAACACATAAATCAGCACATTTATTAGTAATAAATTTATGATTAATACAAAGCAAAGATTCTTCATTGCACAGTGGTTTCCCTTTATATTCCTGTCAGACAGTAAACATTTAACACCAGAAATTAACCGGGAAGATTCTCATTTGCAACTGTTTTATGTGTAGTGAGTCTCTTGTTGGAGTGTCTTTTCGTGAAAGAGTTCATTTTAATGAATCCATTTCCATCTCAAGCTGTTGTTTTGTCACGAAAGTGACTTTTAAGGCATCAAAGCAACTAAAAAAAAATACCAAATACTTGTTTGATTGGTGGCAGTTATTCAAAAAAAATCTACAATTCTTAAGCACAAAAACAATTAAAGATGGGGTATGCGATTCTAAGCCAGCCTGCTAGCGCTACATCCCATGTGTGCTAGAGAAAAAAAAATCAAGTTTTCATACACAGTACAAGCCCTGAAAATAGCAAACAAAGTGACTCAGATGGATCCACAAAATATCATTGAAGTCCCACTAAAGTTATTACTGCAGTTACCTTAAGAAGGCCTCAGTGCAGTTATTTCAGGCTAACAAGACCAACCCCTTTACACAAACAAGGAAAGAGCCAGAACTGCAATCCAATTATAGAATGACCTGTCAAATCTGATTTGAAAATAATAGTTAAAAGGTTTGGTAACTTTGCCCCAAAATAAGGATTTCTAAAGCATCTTTTTGCAACAGATTACCATTATATATAGAGATATATCTTGTTTGTAAAGTATATAATATATATAGTATATATATAAAAAATATCTGTGGAATTTTAGATTTTAAAATACTTTCAGGGAAAGTTTTTGAAAAAACTGCCCATAGACTCACTTTAAGCACATTTTTCGCACGAACTTGAGTCTACGTTTGAATGACAACATCTCACTAACTACTAAAGACAAAAGCCTGAAATTTTCCCAGTTATTTATCATCATGTCATTGAGTCAGAATCTGCAATATTAGACAAGTAGATCAATACTCTCTGATTATGGGTGAGTTGAAATATTAACTAATATAAATAAAACTGAGACTGTAAAGTCCCATCATTGAGCACACAATAACAAAAATAAGTCAACTGGTGATGTTGTCTGAACCACATATAGTTGCATGTGACAATAATAATAACAAAACAAAACCTACAGAATAATTTTGAATTTCAAATACTTGAAAATGAAAAAAAGTCTAACTTTCATGACTGGCTGAGCAGGTATGACATGTACCACAAAAACACAATATATTGTTAGATAGGCTAATCCAATTAAACAGTGTTCTGGAGTTTCAAAATTCTTCTTCAAATATATCTAAGAAAATATATATTTTTAAATATGTCTATATTTTTTTATATTGCCATCCAATCATAGTTACAATTTCAATGTGTGAAAAAATGTGCTGAAAGTGGGCTGATGGACAATGTTTAAAAACAAAGTATCTCAAAAAGTATTTGATTTATCAAGCAAAAATTGAAAAAAAAAATGTAAATATCTATATTCTATGCTATAAAAATTTCAAGCAAATCAGAGATGGTTGAGGAGAAATTGTTTGATGACCCAAGGTGGAATGGCCCAACTATCTAAATATTCTTTCTCCAGAATCCCAGACTCCACTTTTAGGTAGAGAAGCTATGAAATGTTGATTTTCTAAACCTACAAATGTCATGCCATTGTGACACTTACAAAACAAGTGTGCTCAAATTGAAATGAGATTTAACTGTGGATTTACACAATGAAAAGTAACAAGACAATACTGGTGATGTGTGATGACCTACAGTTCCCTAAATGTAACAGAAAAGTGACACTTTTTCGTGAACAAATCTAATTTTCACACTATATTAAATGACACAAACGGAGACAAAAATCAGTAACATTGAATAAGAATGTAAGAATTTTCCCTGCAAGAAAAATATCAAATCCTGACAAATAAGTCAGTCCAGAATGCCCATAAAAATATTATAGAAAATTCTAATAATGAGAAAATACCCTTGTGATAATTTTTTTTATCACTACAGTAGAATGTGCTGGTAACTTCCATAACAGTTTAAGGTTAGAAATGCTGCATTAAAAAGGATGATTTAAGATTTTACAGGTAACCCTGAACTGTTTCATGACTGTGCACCTGATCTGTCTATGCAAGGCCACTTAAATGTAAATTTATTATTTAGTTTGACACAAAGAAATAGATCTGAACCCTATTCAATGGTATCTGAATGGCTGGTTTAGAAGAATAACGTAAAACAGTTGGTACCTGGCCCCGCCGTTGTAACCGTATACTCATTTTAAAACAGGGTTTTTGGGGTTCAACAATCCAGCATGAACATATCAGCATTCGGTAAAAAGTTCGAAATACTTTTTTGCGATGGCCTGCGCATGAGTAGGAGGACACGGCATCACAGGGAGTCGAGGAGGCCCCAGAAGCAAACCTGACACGTCATTCATCACCTGTTTGTTCACGCCCAGATCGAAGCCTGTCGATGACAATGAAGCACATTTAAATATCAGGTGTCAGAGAGTTTTTATATCTACTTTGGTGGAAAACACCATTCACAAGCGTCACTCACCAAAATTTGTGGCAAATCCCAGAAGCTCTTGCAACTTGAACTGCTCGTGGAAAAACAACAAAGATGTAAATAAAATGTGTACAAAATATCAAAGAGGAATCAGGAACAGCAGCAGAGAAACTAGCAGCACCTGTATTTTCCTGGCTTGGTCGAGGTCATGTTTCTCAAAAGCTGCAATGAGCTTGTTGACGTGGCATCCTAAATAATTATAAGTGCTGTAGGCAGAGGAAGGAAGAACAATTTAATATAGGGAATGAAAGAATACAAAGCATTATGAAAATGCAGGATCACACACTGACCTGCCAACTGCTCCGTCGGCTCCCATAGCCAGACCTGCAAGCAGTTGCTATGGTAAAATGAAAGAAATTCAGTTTTAGTGGTTCTGAGGCTCTTTCTAAGCATCATATTGCAACTACGGTAGAAAAAGCAGCTGGAGATGGTGGAAAAGACTGACCTCGTCCACTCCGTACAGGAAGGACCACTGAGGAGGACTGGAACTAACACACTGGCCCAAGTCCATCAGGTCAGTCCCAGAGAACTTCACACCTCTGAAGACAGGAATGAGCTCCTGAATGCCTGCTATTACATCTCTGGCTGGCACTGAGGAAAAGAAAAGCCACCTCACATTCATGTCGCTACAGACATCGTAATATTAGAAGTTGAAACGTCCTCACTCTTAGCCAATTAATGCTAGCTGAATGTCATTAACCATTACATAAGTCTCTGTCATGGTGGCCCGTTGTTAGCAAAACTAACAACAAGACAGGATAAGATACAAGAAGATTTTCAGGAACGGACAAAATAAACTCCAGGTATTTTGGACAAAACATTTAATACAATTTATTTATTACTTCATATGAACATCTATTAAGTGATTTATATCATATAAACCTGAGAGAGAGCTTAGTTTAACAAATGTTTCCAATGCCCAATTAGATGGTGGCCAGGTTGAACTAAGCTCACTTTTTGCCAATGACTGCTAGTTAAAAGTCATTAATCGCTACAGAAGTCTCTGTCATGGTGGCCCATTGTTAGAGGAACTAATAGTAAGATATTAAATAATATCGAAAGAAACTCTTGCGCAAGATATTGATATAATAAAACAAAATTACATAACACGAGAATAAATGTAGCGCCTAATAAGAAAAGTAATAGGATGTAAGTACGACAGTACTGAAAATAATAAGTACAGTAAAATAAGAAGTGATACAGGCAACAATTCTGAGGTAACAAAGCAATATTACACTTGATAATGAAACATGCCATTGACCATGGCTTACAGGGATACAAACTTTGAATGATTTCCGTAGCTGATAGTCTGTCATGTTAAACAATAATCAATAATTCATTGAAATAAATGAAATAAAGTGGAGTTTTTACACCATATGCTGGTAAGGCCAATTTTAACCACAAACACTTTTCACCGCAAAATCATCTCGCTTGTGTTTGAAATTTCAGGAACGGATACGGTAAACACCTTTATTATTATTTAATCATTACCTTATATGAGCAGCTATTTATTAATTTAAACAATATAAACCTGAGAGAGATAGCTTAGTTTCAAAAATGTTTTGTGCAGTTAAAGTCATCAGCCGCTACAGTAGTCTCTGTCATGGTGGCCCTTTGCCAGCTAAACAACCACAGTGCTCTAGGCCAGTCGTTCCCAACCTGTTTGGCTGGTAGCCCCCCTATAAGCTGCACCCGCCCGCCCGCCCACCCACCTGTTTTAAAAATGTTTTATAGGTAGACTTGTGATGACACAGTAAGTATGTTACTCTGATTTTATCCAGAATGTAAAAATCTATTTTTTATAACCTCATAGCCTCAGAGCAGACAAAGCTTCGCGTCGCACCTCTGATCTCTGGTTGAGAACTACTGCTCTAGGCCACACAAACACTTCCATCCCTTACATTTTCCATCTCATTAAATAGTGAGAGGCTTCACCTGGAGAGGCAACCAGGTACTACAGTTAATGTACAGATTTTCTGGCATGCATCTGCCCTCATGTTCTGCTGTATCGAATAATAGATTTTTAAAATCTGTTAATTTAATGATTAATCATCAGCATCCCTAATGGCAAGAGATGTTTCCATTTCCAAATGCTATGCAACTGCAGAATGTAAAATCAACCTACCGTGAACACCAGTGATTGCTGGAATATGATAGTAATAGAAGGGCAGAACTGGAGCAGCTGAAGAGACCTCCTGTAGGTACAACTTCAAAGCCTCTGAAGAAGGGAGACAAGGAAAGAAATACAGAATATTGCGCCTCAGTTCATCGAATGCCCCACATCTGACCGTCTACAATTTGACAGGTTTTTATAAAATGGTGACTATTGATTAAGTCGGCAATGTGTACAGCAAAGTTTGAGGTGCCATAACTTGAGAAATAATGGAGCTAAAATTCTGAAATTTAAGGGTTTTGTAGTTTGTGAAATATCAGAGTAGACAACAACACTGAATATTTTGTACAGCATCACATAACTGGTTTGTATTATTCTATCAAAGCAGGGTTGTACCATATCAGGACTCTAGCTGCATGATTTCTCAAGGTACGGCACTGTAAACTTCAACATCACTCTACGGATGAGCACAAAGAAACAAAAATCAACATGGCCCCACCCCTCTCTAGAGACATTTTACACATTTTATTTAACAACGTATATATGCACAGAAAAAAAAATCAGAGAATTATGACAGACGTAAACTCAAAAAAAAAAATTGCTGAGTTCAGGTGGAATGAACCTTATATAAAACAATGAACATCAAAATCTAGCTGGCAAAACTTCAGTCTGGTGGTTTCCTACAACCATCAGGCGATTGTGTCGTGCTGTGAAGTGTAACTTCAGCCTTGAACACACTGTCACACTATTTGGGCATCAGGTTTGGGACACGCAACCACTGTCATCTGTGGCTGATTCTCCCTCTGATGTGTAGTCCTCGATGTTTCGCACACAGACTGAACAGTGTGCACATTCAGGGTTTTTTTTGTTGGTACAATGAAGCAGTTGAGTGTTAATATCTAATGCATTTTGCTGCCATTCTTAGGTCCTACAGATTTTCTATGGATATGAAGGGACCAACATTTATGGTCAAGCCTCAAAGGTACAGTGGTAATGCATGTATGGAATGTAGAAGTGGATGTTAGACGGCAAGAAGACGGAAACACAGGCTTTTCTTATTCAAGCCACTACATACCTGCAGTTTTGGGCTTGAGGAAGAAAGGGGCCATGACTGCTATCGCATCAGCCTTGATCTCTACTGCATGTTTGGCCTGAAAGGAAGATTGACACAGCGTTGAGAATAATGAAAACTATGACGTTGTGTAGCTACTGCTATAATTGATCCACAATCAGTTATTTGAATTATCTAAAAATAATGCAAGATAGTATAACAATACTAACTACTACTGACAGACATAAGCTTCAGAGATATTTTTTGGTTTTTAGTTTCAGTATATTGGTGCAGTAAAGTGTAAAAATATGATTTAGCTTCCATTGAATAGCTGAACATCAATGGCAGAATAATGTTTAATCTTTATGCAGTGCTTCATATTACAGTGAATGTTGTTCCTTTTGTTTTGCATTTATGCATCTTAATGTATATTGGATTTTTAAAGATGAAGTTTTTCAGTAGCCCAGAATCCTCAGTTCATCATTTACTGCAATTTTACCTCGTATTTAGTGACTATTCTCACATTGGTGAAAGCCGAAGTACATTTTCAGCGCTGTTTTGCTTGTTTGTCTTGTAGTAAATGAATTTCGTAAAACTTGTTGGAGGTGGGAAAGGAATAACCCATTAAGATCTAGTGCATCACTTTCTTAAAAATTTGCATTTAGGAAATTCAGATATTGTTTCTAAACACAGTGTACATGCCAGAAAATAACAGTTGAAGACGTGAATAGACTGTGCAGTACTGAATTACTGAGTTAAGCTGTTTACTATCACTTTTACATTCAGGATTTTTTTGATTAACTGAATTTAGTGTGTCATTATTGCATGTTGTTCCAAGAGTTGTCTAAGTTTTTATTGCATGCTTCCTTGGTTTGGTTTATTATATACTTTGTGGTGTTTTAAGCCGTGTTCAAAGTGTAGATGATAAGTAAAAAAAACAATGTTTCGAGCTGGTTCCTTGTTGAAAAATGCTCAAAATAAGTTGTTTTAACAATTCTGGTGCTGAGGTTCTATCCGGGGTAGAAATTGTAGTTTTCTGTGAAGCAGCAAAACATTCATTCACTTTCCAGTGGAAAATTGGACAAAAAATGTCCTCAAACTCCTCCAGCCAGCAGTCGGTTAGCTTAGCTTAGCATAAAGATTGGAAATAGACAGAAACTGCGAGCATGACTGTGTCTAACCGCACCAAAATCCAGCGACCTGCACCCCTAAACCTCAGTAACTAACGTGCTATTTTTGTTTGTCTAGTCTGTGCAGAAACTGTAGTGTACTTCTTTGTACCCTCTCGCAGGTATCTCTGGCTTTGAAGCAGCAGGCTTCACAAACCTTTCTGGTCTCTGTTTTGCTGTTTGTCATTTATATAAGGTTTTCTTTCTATGCTCTAACCTCAGCCCAACCGGTCAAGGCAGGCAGTCTGGTTCTGCTGGAGGCATCTCTCTGTTTTTGAGAAATGCTCCGGGGAACATTGTTGGTTGAAACTGTCTTACAGGGAGTTATGGGCCAGTCCATCTCCTAGCTGGAACCAGAAACTCCCTAAAATCTAAAAATAATCTAACACACAATCCTAAATACAAAAGTGAATTTTACAAAATGGTGATTGGTTTCAACATTTCATTGACGAAATAATCTAAAGGATAAAATAATGAAGCAAAGCTAGATTAAACGTCTAATACAGAGTGGTTCAAAGTGATCTATTAACTTTATTATACGTGCAGTGCAACGAAATTAAGGCACAAGTGGTGACAGGAAGCACTGGGCACACTAGTCCGATTTAAAATAACTGAGGATTAGCTGTAATCCTAGCTATGGTTTAAGTTAAACCTGAATCCTTAGGCTATTCTGAAGGAATAAAATTATATGGAGATACAGGATAGAGCTGCTTTATAACTTGGAATGCATTTCATTTATGCATTTAGTTCAGTTTTTACATGAACCACATGACTCACCAGTTCTTGGGAATCTTTAAGACTCATGCAGCCGACATGCACGATCACCTCCATTCTGCAGAGACGTGCAATCAAAGGAATTTTTACAAACTGTCAGTATGTCTTTCTCAGGCAATATACTCAATGTGTATTAAAAAAAAACTCCAGAGAGCATGTGATGACATACTTGCCGTTGGCTTTCTCACACCACTCCTTAGCCAGCATCTTCCTCTCTGCAACACTCAGAGACAAGCTCTCTCCTGTGGTGCCATTCACTGCAAGCAAGTACAGTCTCGTCTTATTTCACACAGCCTTCCTCACATCACAAAAGCACATTAAAGAAAAGAGAACAATCTAACTAAGTCTGATGACAAAACTATGAATAATGCAGTCAAGCATGTCGAAAAACAAAGGAAGGGAAGCTAATTTAATACATAAACAGACAAAGATCACCACAAGCATCCTCTGCTGGGTAGGTTTTTGCAGAGATTTATATGGAAATGAGACATTAAGAAGAAGCTCAGTGTTAACTGTGATGATTCACTGGCTTTTGTCAGTGTAGAAAAACTTTCCTCTCTTTATCTGTTCCAGGGTCATTTGTTGATGCACATTGGACCGATACCAACAAAACGATATATTCGTACTTGACTAGGAAGATCAGATAAAACTGATAATCAAAGAGCAACACATGAGTACAAATCCAAAGATAATCGTGTGCGGAAACGTTTCCTCTTGTTGCAGGAAATTTATATAAAGCAAAACTGATGTAGTTTTAAGGAATATTTTACACTAATAGATGAACAGTGGTACTGAATGATTACATTTAAAAGGTATTCTATTGGGTTTGTTTCCACTAGCGGTGCACTGCAGCAATCGTTTGCTCGAACAAGAAATCATATGCATGCAATATGTAATTTTTTGCTACTAGAAGTCCCTCAATCAAAAAACAATAATAAAGGATGTAGCTTGATGAAGTTTTCAATTAGCGTGACTTCATAGGAGCTGTTGTCTTCACCTCTAGAGATGATGAAAATGCACATGAAGTGGCAGAAATCACAGACGAGGTTTTATTCATGTTGCATTTCGACTCATATATGCACAATCTGCCATTTCATTGTAATGAAATAGCTGCAGCTAATGTTAGCCAAGCTAATGTTAATTCTCAGCTTCTGTCATTTAGTGTGCACCGTATTCCCCTTGTTGATATATGACGTTACTGACAGGCAACCACAATGAACCACATCCTTACATGAAGTACATTTATGGATTTGTTTGAGTTGTAATTCACATTTGAACTAGTTTTATGGCACTTATCCAGGTTGACTAGATCCTTGGTAGTGTTGTAGCTACTCTCAGATGTACATCGCTTTGGATAAAAGTGTCTGCTAAATGAAATTGTAGAATTGTAATAATGCTAATGCACACATCAACAAAATACACAACATTGGCCTTGTCATTTTTAAACCATTTAATGAATGTGCGGTCTATGTTCCCTTAAAACAGTGACGGAGGAATAGCTTTGGCTATTTGGAACGTGCACGCAGGTAGGCGAGCACTGTCATTAAAATGGATAATAAATCTGCTTTACTGTGGGATTCAAAAAGTTTCTGTGTGGTGCTGCTCGGTGGTTGTTATAGGTTTCCATAGTGATTCAGATTTTTTTCATAGACAGCGGAAGGGAAGAGAAAAGTGGATGACTTAAAGCCGTAGTCTACACGGTAAGACTCGCAGTCTCAGTAAGTCAGATTAGCGTTATCCTTAATTTTGACACCAAGATTTTTATTTTAAATGCAAATGTGTATCGGTTAACAGTCATCCTGATTACTGAAATGAAACATATGTCGACCCATAACTGTGACTAAAGTTAACTTCTTACTCTTGGAAACTTACAGAATAATTTCTATATGGAAGAGTTTTGCAACTGACTAAGGTGTGGTATTCTGGTGATTTTCCAAACCTAACTGAATACATTTTGCAATGATCTGAAGCAATGTCCCAACTACTTTTTTTTTTTTTTAAACCAGAAACAGCGGTCAGGGTCCTCAAACTAACTGTCTGTCCAGCGAATTTCGCTGGATTTTGGTTGATTTTCTTCCAAATGTTCGTAAAGAAAATATTAGAACTTTTACTGATATATATGTGTGTGTATATGTGTGTGTATATGTGTGTGTATATGTGTGTGTGTGTGTGTGTGTGTGTGTGTGTGTGTGTGTGTGTGTGTGTGTGTGTGTGTATATATATATATATAAAAGTTCTAATATTGTAATATGTAATCATTTTAGATATTTTTAGTTTTTTTTGGGAAGATTTTTATTCAATTTTTAAAAATATTTTCAATTTTTATTTCTTTCTTTCTTTATTTATTAATTTATTAATTTATTTTTTTTATTATTATTATTATTATTATTATTATTATTATTATTATTATTATTATTATTATTATTATTATTATTATTATTATTTATCAATTTTCATTTCTTGCCAAATTTGGGGATTTTTTTTTTTTTTTTAAAGTAAAACTTTTAAGGGAAACTTTTAAGGAATTTTTTGAATTTTCTTCCTGAAGATTTTGGAAATTTTTTATATATTTGGAGAATTTTATTGATGAATTTTTGGATTTGTTTCAGACGAGGGAACAGTATTTTTTAGTGCCCATAAATGAAGACAACAGGAGGGTTAATACTCACTAGAACAAGCTAGCCCACAGTTATTATAGATACACTTGTACATAGGATTTTTTAAATTGCATTCTTATATTCTATTTTTGCATATTTCCTTTTACACTTTTAAAAATGTCTCCTTTTGTGAATGCACCGACAGGATTGCTGCTGCATTTTGTTGTACACTGCACAATGATGTAGAGGAACTCTTTTCTACTCTGTTCAGTCAGCATGATTAACAGAACAGCAACATATCTACAAATCAACAAGGTCGATCGTGTGACATTAGTGCTGATTCAGGTTGGGGAAACAAACACTGACAAATACGAAAGGAAGAATCCACTTGTGAACTTACCAAAAACGCTTTTTACACCTTGCTTCTTTGTCAAGTAGTCAATATAAGGTCCAATCTGTGATAGGTTGACTTCACTGTTTGGGGAAAATGTGGGAAAATATGGGCCTACAGACAATACCAAGCATGAAGGTCACAACATTTTTTTCTTAGATAACTCCACACTCATTCTTCACTTTTAACTTAAATTAATCTGCACATTCGCAGCCCAAACACATCCATCAGTGCATGGATAAGAGACAGAAACAGAAAAATGAGGAAACTTTCTTAAATCTTCTTACCATTTTGAGTCGAATGGAGTAAATGTGGCAGCAACAAGTTTTTTATCAGCCATGTTTGAAAGAATCTGATGCAGAAGGAGGTTGTCAGAAACAAAACAGGGAAAAATATGGAAATGAAACGACAGGAAGAAAGAGAACAAACAGTAGTTAGCTCAGAGTTACATTTTTAACCTTACATTTGCTTGTTGTTAAGGATAAAACGTACAAAAATATTGCATTATGCAGCTGTACAACATACAAAACACAAATATGGAAGAAATCCATAGTGGCTACAACCATTTAGGAAGATTCTACGTATTCAGTAAGATGAAATAAATGTATGGCGACAAAAATAAATCCAAAAAGCATCCACAACAGACCTATAAGCTCGTCTTTTCTTCTGTGCGTCGTGAACATCAGGTGTAATTGCGCTGAAGTGGGTTTTCTGCCGGTAACAACTTGTTTTAAAGGACACTGTTCCGCTGTTCCGGTTTGACTGGTGATCAGGTTAACTGGCGATAGTTTCCGTCTCCAGATGTTTCGTTCGCAGATTCGTCACGATCAGACCTGGATTTACGTGAAATAAAGATACCAGATAAGAAGACGTCGCCGAAAAACGTCGGCATCACTGCTTAATAAAGTCTATATCCATGTAAATATGATCTACAGACAGTAAAAAGAAATGTGCGGGCCGAAATAAAAAACACGTATTTTTCAAGTACGATGAGAGGATTCGAACCCACGTAATCCAGCGGTAAAATTACGAGACCACCGTTTTACTCATTGTGCTACCGATCAGCTCTACAAGCATTCTGCTTCATCCATATAGATCACTGTCATCCTGCCAGGTGTTTAACACCTGGTGATTGTTCAGGAAACACGTCCATGTCAACTGGGGATAGTCACAACTTAACACAGGCTGCCTGGTTAAGAACGAGTCACAAAACTATTTATTGTCTCACCAAGAAAATCCACAACATGAAAGCACGTCCACTGCTGTGTTGTGTGTTAGTTTGTGTGTTCAGTGGAACAGATCCAGAGCAGAACTTCAGGTTTAACTCGGGTTTGTTCTCAGAAACACTCAGACCCTCAGCAGCCTCCCATCAGAACAACATGCAGCACAACATTAGCTTGATTTGCTAAAATACATCGGAACAAACTGAGACCACGTTGTTTAAACTAGTCACTCAGAAAACAATAAAAACTCGTTCAGTCATCCACGTCCTAACCGTCATTTCAGAGCACTTTAACCGCTGACAATATATTTTTTTAAAGGAAGGGATCCGACCTGGTCAAAACAAACAATATATTTGTGTGATTTGTGTCTTCCCAAACACCCTGGCTGGTTTAGAAATGGCAGAAGATACTTTTAAAGATGTCGCAGAGGAAGACTAGAGTGAATTGTGGTGTTTGGCAGTATTTGATTTAATGACATGTTCCTAATCCACCTTAGAGTACATGTAGGCTAAATATACAAATATGGCAGCACAGTATCTTCAGTGTCCAACAGGAATATCTGTAGCTGTAACGTTCAAATGTGACTGTAGTCTACTTCAATACCTCAAATAGGTGCTTATGGCTCACTGTGTAGAGCGAATAAACCGTTGTTTGTTTTGACCAGATCGAATCCCTTTACTTCCCTTCCCTTTTTTTTAAATTTATTTTTTTAATATAGTCAGCGGTTAAAGTGCTCTGAAATGACAATCACCAGGTGTTAAACACCTGACAGGATGACAGTGATCTATATGGATGAAGCGGAATATTTGTCGAGTTGGTCAGTAGCACAGTGGGTAAAACGGTGGTCCCATAATTTTATCGCTGGATTACGTGGTTCGAATCCTCTCACCTACTTGAAAAATACGTGTTTTTATTTCGGCCCGCACATTTCTTTTTACTGTCTGTAGATGATATTAACATGGATATAGACTTTATTAAGCAGTGATGCCGACGTTTTTCGTCTTCTTTATCTGGTATCTTTATTTCACGTAAATCCAGGTCTGATCGTGACGAATCTGCGGACGAAACATCTGGAGACGGAAACTATCGCCAGTTAACCTGATCACCAGTCAAACTGGAACACCGCCACTCAGCCGGGATTTGTTGATGCATTTGTCATGTGAGACCGACGCGGCGTCAAGTGACGTCGCAAAGCTTCATGGGAAATGTAGTCGGTGAATGAAAACGGTTAAAATAAACCTGAACTTTCTTCACTTATGCTTTCAAAAATATCGAAAACAACTCCAAATACGCAGATTATATTTTCAGTCGTTTTGAAAGGCATTTAAATGGCTGAGAATAGTACCTTTTTTCATTTATAAACCACAAATGCTGCCTTCAATTGTTGTCAGGATATTTTACAATTGTGCGATTTTAAGCTCATATAGACAGAGTTAGAACGGAGACTATAGCTATACGTCCAGAATAATACCCAAATATATAACAAAGAAGAAAAACCTGCTATGGGTAATAAAAAAAAAAACATTTAATTCCATTTTTTAAAAGAACTATTATGGTTTTGCTCTGTTTTATTGTGTAAAAATAATACAAACATCAACACAAGCTTAATTTTCATCTCTACAAAGCAAGCAAGTTTATGTATGCAGCACAAAGGTCATTCAAAAGGGCTTTGAAGGCAGAAGTAAATATGATTTAATGACAATAAAGATACTTAATATACAGAAATAATATGCAAATCGTGCTGGTAAAAGACCAAGTTAAAGTGCAAGAAAAAGAACAGATAGTGCTGGTACAACAAAGAAAAGTATTTAAAAGCATGATTACAATATAATTGTAAAAATAATACCTATATAGAAGAGGTGCTTGGCGTCTGTTGATTCCGCATCTGTGTTTTGGAATGTCAAAAGAACAAAAAAAAAAAAAAAAAAAAAAAAAAAAAAAAAAAAAATACAACTAAGCTTAAAATCCTTGCCACACACCACATACTAATATTAGACTCCTAAAAAATACTATTATAGAATGAAATGATGAAAATCCCCAGGTCTGAAAATAAAATCTGCCATAATATTTTACAGAACTTAGCTTTGGGTCTCAAAAACTCATAAATAGGCTCTAAATAAAATCTAAGGTGCAGTAACACATTTTCAAAATTTTGTCTAATTTGATCCGGAGTGAAGTTCTGTTGCATCTAACTGTACAGCTGGTTAGGGGGGGGCCCAAGAAAGACTGTAATTTCCGAGCTTTTCCAAGCAGCACCTAAAGGCAACACATGAACCAAGTTGCCGGATGGGTTTTAAGTCACTTTATATTTCCTGAGCTTTGACTTTCAGGTAAACCTTAAGACTTTATATAAATTAAGCGGCTTGTTATACTTGTTTTTCTTCTAAATATTTTAATGTAAGTGTTAAAGACGAATTAAAATGGATATTAAGTAGATTAGATTTGTCTATCAGCCTGTGAGAAAAGGCTTCCTGGCAGGCACTAAGCGGGGGAAATATCCCAAACACCAGGAAGCGGACGTTGTTGACGTTTTTCATCGCTACGGCTTGTGGTTTTGAAGGCAGCTAGCTTAGCTAAACAACAAAAACACGGCGACATTGTGCACTTTTAGCCCAAACGGACAGGTAAAAAGCCCAGTCAGGCCCGCTCTTCAACGATGGAGACGATTTTCCTCGATTTGTCTTGTATTCCCGCTTCGCCTGGTGTCACCGGGCCGGCTAGTTAGCACAGCTAGCTAACAGGCTAATTAAACCCTGACAAGTGCTCGGCTGACGAAGGAGAGCTGTCAAGAGGAGGAAATAATTAACTCACATGTTTTAAAAAAGGGTTTGCAGTCAACGCACTGGAGTGATAACAGGAGCTGGTGTGAAAAGGGAGCTTTCAGGAGCTGCTGGTTTGCTTTAATTTGCTGTTTGGAGAAAGTGAACGATTTGAGAAGAGGGATTTTAAACACTAATGCTACAAGAACTCTTAACTTGCTTGATTTTTGGTGAACAAGGTGTCTTCAAGATGGCAGTGAGGGTTCATAACTAAAAAGAGTAGAAGTTTTCCCTTTAAACAGCATTGTAGCTTTCATTTATTGATCCTTGGATTCATTTGGCTCAGCGGATTTGCATCTAAATAGACTTAAATGTAAGTCTTTTGCTTGTCAACGTGTCAGTGTCATGTGTGCAGGTGACAGCTGGGAAAAGTAAACAGGTGCGACAGGACGTGGAGCAAATGCTTCCTGCTACGTCTCTGTCAGGTACACTTGGATGTCTGGTTACTTGAAATGACAACATTCCTACAAACTGTCTTTGGCTGCGGGTGCTCTGTTTTCGTGAGACACAGATGGAGTGTAAGCGGCCAAAACTGAGCAGCAAACTAGGATTTAGTCTCGATTAGGTGGTACGTCGTAGGACAAGAAAAGAAAAAAAAGACTAAACATGATGTTACAGTTTGCAGTTAAAGGGAAGGTATAATTTTATGCTGCTTCATTGTGTTTATTAGAGTAAGCTGTTTGATTAAGGCAGTTGTAATGACTAAATATTTGCCCAGTTACTGACTGTGAGCTGGAGTGTAGTTGTACGCATATTGCCCTGATCGTGCCCACATACCACAATGGCGCCTGTACTGTTCTTATTAACGCTGTTCGGAGCACTATGCAGCCTCGCACAGCCTATGACAAGGGAGGAGAAGCACAGATTGAGGTGAGTTGGAGGAAAAACACTCAGAATATCATATAAGAGAAATATTTTCTCATCAGAAAAAAACGGTTTCTGTCTATTGTGTGCTTTTCTCAAAGGAACCAAGTGGTTGAGATGTTTGATCATGCATATCAGAATTATATGGTAAGTTATAACTTTGCAGATGTTTAAAATGTGAGAAAATAATAATTGAACTTAGCTGCTTTTTTAGTATTCAGAAAAAGGGCTGCTCATCACTGCTCACATTATTTGTGGAGAGAATAGTTTAGAAGTATGTGATATTTTTCTTGTTTATTATGGAGTAATAGCTATATATTTTTTTAATTGTTTGGGAGGTGTGTTTTTTAAAATGTTGCTTGTCGCTGGTTTGATTTTTAAAAATCAACACCCCAACTGGCTTTTTGCTACTTCCTTCAAGTTTGGTTAACTTACATTTAGTCATTTTAAGATTACAGAGGTTTAATCCAACTCAGCCAGCCTCTTATGGAACAGATACAAATTGAAAACAGGGTCTCAATAGTGTGTTTGTGTATTCCCCAGGACCATGCATACCCAGCGGATGAGCTGATGCCTCTAACTTGCAGAGGACGAGTACGAGGGCTTGAGCCCAGTCGAGGAGACATAGATGATGCACTTGGCAAGTGAGTATCAGACTGCCTTTGTTCCTTGACATCTAACATAGAAATGGAGAAATCATAACATAGATTACTTACACACACATTATGACACCAGCTCCTCGCACATGTCAGATTACTATATCTAAACAATGATAATAACTGCTACTTAAGCATCGCTCTTTCAAATCATTTTAACACAATCTTTTAGAAGTACAAGGTGAGGCAGCTTTATCTGTGGCACAGAAGCGATTTACAAGTGCTTAATGTACACTAAGAAAAGCATTAGAATAGCTTTACAAGAGACAGAATAACATGAGATAAAAGAAAATGATTAAATGAAAATAAGAGTCATGTATGACGGTGGAGAAGAAAGTGCAATTCTAGTGCAGTTACAGTGCAGTAGTAGGTTGTAAGATGCCTCAAATACAGCAAAGGAACTAACTGCAGAAAATAAAAGAGTAAATTAAAAGCACAAAAGCGTTAATTTAGTTGTGAAAGTAGGGCTGTATTTGAACTAAAGAGGAAAATGGTTCCTTTTGTGTGCAGCTTCACACAGTTTTGGATCCTACTGTATCTGTTTGCCTAAAATTACTGAGTGCTTTACAAACCAGCAGTAGCATTTTAAAATTTTTAAACTGCGGTATTTTGTTCAATTCTCTTGATTCCTTTTAGAACTCTGGCAGCAGTGAGTCAGAGTTTTCTAAGAGTCTTTTTGGGAATACAGGCCGAGAGGTCCAGGCTGCCCATGAGATGAAGGCGGAAATTCCATCCATCCATCCATTATCTATACACCGCTTAATCCTCACTAGGGTCGCGGGGGGGGCTGGAGTCTATCCCAGCTGACTCAGGTGAAGGCAGGGGACACCCTAGACAGGTCACCAGTCTGTCACAGGGCTACATACAGAGACAAACAATCACTCTCACATTCACACCTACGGGCAATTTAGAATGATCAATTAACCTCAGCATATTTTTGGACTGTGGGAGGAAGCCGGAGTACCCGGAGAAAACCCACGCATGCACAGGGAGAACATGCAAACTCCATGCAGAAAGATCCCGGGAAAGCCGGGACGTGAACCAGGGATCTTCTCGCTGCAAGGCGAAAGTGCTAACCACTACACCACTGTGCAGCCCCAGGCGGAAATTAGTTTCTCCAAATGTTATTTGGACATAAGACTGATTCTTACTGTTTTTTTTGAGGTTATACATTTCTGATTTAGTCCCTGCCTTGATGGTGCTGCTGAATAGAATCTGAGCATTAACTTTCATTCTTTATTTTTCTTGCCAAATTGGAATCGTCAGTGTGAATATTAATGTTGTGGCAACCAACATCCTGGTAAACAGTTATTGTCTCTCTGCTAGGTTTTCTCTCACCCTCATAGACACCCTGGATACTTTGGTGGTGAGTATCAGTTCTGTCTATTTTTGACATTTAGTTGTCTTACAGTAATAACAGAATAGCGTGAATGCATTACACACCCTGCACAAGTAAATGATCCACGATTTTCTGCATAATAATGACATTTTATGACTGTGTGAGTCATTCATATTGTAGAATGTTGGGAAAAATGTCAATGTTATTAGTGAAAAATGAACAAGGTCATTTCTGAAATATTTATGAGAGCATTTTTCTTCAATTTTTTAAGCTGTAAAACTGTGTGTAATGAAAGCAGATTTTACAGTTATGCACCGTTCCTCCCTGGCAGCTTTTAAATAAGACGACCGAGTTTGAGGCTGCAGTGAGGAGAGTCCTGTCAGATGTGAGGCTGGACAATGACATCGTAGTGTCGGTCTTCGAAACCAACATCCGAGTCCTTGGGTGAGATTGGCTTGTCAACACAGTTACTGTTAAGAATAAATTTCTCAAGCACTGTCACGCACTTAAAGTACAACTCTTTCACGGACAAACAGTAAACAGAGCAGCTGAAATGGACAAGAGACTTGATTGTTTAATGGTGTTTTTTTGTCAGAGGTCTGCTGGGAGGTCACTCCATGGCCATGATGCTGAAGGAGGGAGGTCAACACATGCAGTGGTACCAGGACGAGCTCCTGCACATGGCCAAAGACCTGGGAGTCCGACTGCTGCCAGCCTTCAACACCAGCAGTGGCCTGCCTTATCCCAGGGTGAGACAGACTCACACAAGCAGAAATACATACTGTAACGTACCTTTTTAATCCCACAGTTTTTTTAAAGTTTTTTTTTGGCCGTTTTGGCTTCATTTGATAGGTCAGTGAAGAGGCAGACAGGAAAGTGGGGTGAACAATGGGATAGTAAAGGGCCGTGAGCGGAAATCAAACCCAGGCGGCTGCGTTGGGAACTATAGCCCCAGTTCATGGGTTGCCCGCTCAACCAGTTGAGCTATCTGGGAGCCCAATCCCACAGTTTTTTAACTTTCATGACTGTATGGTCTAGTATATGCAGATTTAGTTTCATTTTAATGGGTAACGTTGCATAAAATGCTATTGTCATGAATGCAGAATAATAACTGACACCCAGAACTGTTGTACATTATGTAAACATAAACCTACATGCTGCAGTAGCTAGATAGAAATGAGGCATGAAAGAAGCTGGACAAGAAATGCAAAAGTACATTAAGTCTGAAAATATCGATACAATAAAGATTGTCTACACTTCTCATGTGTACAGGTGGGGCATGATGAATTTACACATGGATATGTATGTAAATCCATCATACCATTCCTCTACATATTTTAATAATTTATCAGAAACGTTGGCAGACTGGCATCATTTGTGATGTATTGTATTGTATAAGTCTGTATAATGAAAAATTTTGACTTTAACCCTTAAACAGAACAGTTTTTCAAACATAATCTATATTTAATACGTTTAATCATATGCGTGCTACAAAATAACTGTTGGTGCGTATTTCCATGCTTCCGCAGTTGCAATATATGACAAACTGATATCTACATTTGCTCAAGGCATTATCTCAGATCACGACTACATATTTCCATTTTCTGCTTCACTGCTCTGCTCCCAGCTGTCACCACTTTCAGACGCAGACATTTTCATGGTTGAATTGTCCCCACACGCAATCTCTCACGAATATAATGTGACACTTGCAACCGATTTTTCTCTGATCGACAGGTGAACTTGAAATATGGTGTCAGGGGTCCTGAGACGAGGACGGGCACGGAGACGGACACCTGCACAGCCTGTGCTGGAACCATCATCCTGGAGTTTGCAGCCTTAAGTCGCTTCACTGGGGACCCTGTGTTTGAGGTAACACAGTGCCGTCGTATAATCACACCTAGTTTAACGTTCAGTAAAGCATTTTAGCTACGAGAGAATTATATTTTGATTATCTGTTATACTTCCAACAATTATAAGGATTAATTCCATCTTTTAACTCAAATAGGCTAAAGTTTTTTGACATCACCTAATTCTAAAACAAAAAAATTAATTACTCCTAAGTATCTGCAGGTATCTTGCAAGTTTTCCGACACTTGACATATTTATTTTACCACCGTCAAAGAGTTGCTGAACAGTCAGAAAGCCTTCAGATATTTTGAACACGTCAGCACTGAAAAGCCACACAAGTGGCTCAGATTTCCTTTGAGATCAAGTTGCAGATTCTTGGTTTTATGAAACCGGCCTGTTCTCTCATAATGTGTGAATACTGTATCTATCATGTATTCAGTGAGAGCTGATTAAATTTTTCACTTGTTTTACTTTTAATACTTTACACTGTGAAAATTATTAATAGAATTGGGTTCACTGATTGCAAGAGTTCCACAGCAACATTCAGATCTTGTGGACACAGGTTTAGAGATCATATACATAATCCAGTTGTTACTGTTGTTTGTGCCAATCATCTTAACTTTCTCTGTATTATCTTATTTTAATAGTGTATTTGTGTATTGTTTAGGGTTAATTGGTTTATAAATGCTCAGGCACCCATCTTCAGAAGAAAAATAAACCTCTTTCATTCCTTTTTAATTCCTCTGCTGAGCTGAGAGTCGAGATGGAAGTCAGTGATCACTGCTGTTTGTCTGCCTTTTTGTTAGCAAGATTACGCCAAAACTACCAAACAGAATTTCATGTAACTTGGTTCAAAGATGGAGCATAGATATAGGAGGAACCCATTCAACTTTGGTGCAGATCCTTTTGTAAACTTTGTAAATTTTTGTAAACTTTTTGATTTAGAAAATGAAGGGATTAGCTTTGGTGGAGAAACTGAGTCTGAGGGACCTCCAGATTAAAAGCAGTTGATGCAAAAGTCAAAGCTGCTGCTTACCGTCATGTCTTTGATAACCACCTGGAATATCTTTATTAAATTAGGGTTCCTTGCGGTTTTTGTGGTACACCTGTGTCCTCTTTTGAGGTCTTTGTTAGTTGCAGCTGCAGTTATTTTTGAATTTAAAAGCGACTTTTATCGCAGCAGACATTGTGACTGGTCCTACTCGTAAAAGATGTCGGACAGATTTTACTAATCATCTAAAATGGGATTTTATTCTATTTAAGAGTCCCAGTAAGCTGTGACAGTGAGATATTATGAATAATACCAGGATCCTCACACCGAAGCGGTTAAATGGACCTCTGACAGCCTTTATTTATCATGTATTTCTGCACTTTTTCCTTGCCAAAATATATTCTGTCAAAAAAGCCCACTCCTGGCAAAGTAAAGGAACATCTTTTCTGCTTGTTGATCAACCTGGCTGCTATGTAAAGGCAATATGCGCTGTTTTACTGAAGTAAATATATTGAAGGATTTGGAAATTATATTAAGAATTTTTTTTGTTTTTTACTTTAGCCTGGTACTGGTTCATTTCCTGGCAGCAGCAGACTGCTGAACAAGCACAGAGTCAATCACCGTAATCATTCAAACAGCGGAGAGCTACTGCGGATTGATTTTTACTTTGTTAATCAATACTGCACCCTTCCTCACACACGCACAGGCCCATGCCCGGAGAGCTCTGGACTTTCTGTGGGAGAAGAGACAGAGGAACAGCAATCTGGTGGGGACTACGATCAACATCCACTCTGGAGAGTGGGTCAGAAGAGGTGAGGGGGAAGAGGCAGAGTCCCTGGTGGGATATTGTTATGACTGAGTGACAGGAGATAAGAACTGCAGATCAGGGGATGAAACTGGGAAAATATTTGTGAAAGAAAGAGTGACATGGGTTGAAGAAATTGTAAGTATAGGGACACAGTCTTTCTGTTTGAGCGACAGTCTGTGTTTGTATGTTTGTACAGGGGCGGCATAAATACCAACAGAAAACTTGTTTGTCTTCTGTTTTTTCCTGTCTTATAAAGTGATGGATTATTGTGTTTGTTTCCAGACAGTGGAGTAGGAGCAGGAATTGACTCGTACTATGAATACCTGCTAAAGGCCTACATCCTCTTGGGAGACGACCTCTTTCTGCAGCGGTTCAATATTGTGAGGACACACACATGCATGCATACACACACATTTGCCAGAATAATTTGATGCCTCTCTGTCTGCTTAATAGCATTTGTCACAACAGTGTCTACTGCATAAAGCAGAGATATGCTAGAATATATTTATAGTTTGTGCACTTCAGTTCAATGCTTCAGAAAAGAGGCAAGTGTTAATATTATGCTCTTCTCAGCTCAATACTTTTTCTTAACCTGTTTTAAAAGCCCCCACTTCTTAGCATAAGGATTGTACATGAACGTACAATTTTATGCCAAAGTAAGAACAATTTCCGAGGGATTTCAAGATTTAGCAAACTGGAAAAATGCATTTTAGTAACGTTGTGGTTGTTTAATTAAATCATGCCACACCATATTACTCTGTTCCAGTGTTAATCTCTTAAGAAATAATGCAGACATTTGTTACCTACTATGTCATTTATACTTTTCAAGGTTTGAAGTCACATTTTTAGAAGCTTTTTTTTAAATTATCATGCTCCTATAAGTCCCATTGTGTTTAAAATTGAGTCTTTGCTTGCTCTATTTCTACTACTCGTACCTTAAGACAGTTGTATCCTCAATATGTCCACTTTGTATGCCCCATTTAGCACTATGCATCCATAATGAAGTACATTAGCCAGCCCCCTCTGTTGTTGGATGTCCACATCCACAAACCTCTGCTTCCCGCTCGAACCTGGATGGACTCTCTGCTGGCCTTTTTCCCTGGACTGCAGGTCAGATTAGATCATGCAAATTGAGCAGTTCACCATCTTTATCGACTTTTTGCCATTTCAGTAATTTTGTATATCATGTGCATGTCCCAGGTGTTGAAGGGAGACATCCGTCCTGCCATCGAGACTCATGAGATGCTGTATCAAGTGACCAAAAAACACAACTTCCTCCCCGAGGTAATCTGTCTCACTGTGTCCAACTGTGTTTGTGGCACAAAAAAATGACTCAGTGCCATTTGACCATTGACTCACATAACCCCATGTTGCTTGTGTTGCCAACCAGAACTGTTTGTAAATTCACAAACTCACAGTTGATCCACGCTGGCTGCATTTTACCTTCATCTCTCCATTGTAACTGTAAAACTTGGAGAGGGTGCGCTGACCCCTTTGTCCTTCTCTGTCCTTCCCCAGGCCTTCACTACTGATTTCAGGGTACACTGGGCCCAACATCCCCTGAGGCCTGAGTTTGCAGAGAGCACATACTTCCTTTACAAGGTAATTTATCAAGTAGTCTGACATAATGCAGGCAATCTCTTTTCCCTGCCATAGTCTAGAGGTAAATGTCTACTATCATGCAGCAGTAAAAGTTAAATATTTTTACTTTGCAGTTTGATCAAGAGTGTCTGACATTTGACTAAAATGCACTAAAACCTTGTGTCCATTTCTGAAATACTTAAGCAGCCTCCAGCATTCAGATCAAAAATGAGAGTTCATGATTATTAGTTTGATTTTTTTTTTTTTAAACATTTGAAGGAGCATCATCTCTCTTGTCTAACCTGACCATCAGTCGAGCCCTATTCATAGTTCATGTTCTGTCCTTTTGTTATAATGACACTTCTGTTCTCTCCTTCTCACAGGCCACAGGGGACCCTTACTACCTGGAGGCAGGTCGAACCATCCTGGACAACCTCAATCGCTTTGCTCGTGTTCCGTGCGGCTTCGCTGCGATGAAGGACGTACGCACAGGAAGCCACGAGGACCGGTCAGTATATAAAGACTCAGTATTTATACGATTAATTGCAGTATTTGTATCATTTAGACATGTTTTACATACCACAAGATAATGCTGTAACAGTAATGCTGTGTACAGCAAGGACAAAGAATCCTAAATAGTTAGAATTTTCTAGAAAAGAGATTTTTGGGTGTGACATAGGAGTGCAAATCATATATGACTTGTGTAGACTGTAAATGAGACAAAACATTTTCTTTAAATGCAGGAATTATCACAAAGCTACATACTGCAACAGGACGTTTTAGAGTTACGAGTAAAGATGACAAAGCAGGAATGTTAAAAGATGAACAATGAATTTACTGTTAAGAATGAAGTGGAATGGTGTGTACTAAAGCTGAGTCCTTAATGCAGCGCCTCAGGCTCAGTTCCAGCCTGAGGCGCTGCTACATATCCCTCTCTCTCTCTCCCCCTGCAGCTTTCCTGCCTCTCTTTAGCTGTCCCTTTCAAATGTAGGCAAAAACATCTGAAAAATACATAAAAAAGAAAGAAACTCAAGTATTAAATTTACTGCACCTGGGTTCTGTTCAAAATTCCATACTTTTTACTCTGAAAATGTACTACAGCTGCCCTTAAAAAGTACATACTGTTCCATGCAGTATGCATCTAATTTGGACTTCCTACTTCATCATGATAACGTGTTTTATACTCTGACTATTGGACTCTGTAGTGTGAAATGAACTGTCATCTGTCTCTGCGACTCTCACATGATGTATGGGTTGTACCTGCGTAGAGCATTGTGGGTCAGAATGGCCATAAAAGCTTGCATACTTCAGAGTATGACCAGATGTAGTAGGATATTTTGACATAATACGTATTGGAACATTGTAATATTTTTCCTGCAAATGATATAGTATGGTAGTATCAATACTGGAACACAACCAAGTTTTCATCACGAATAAAATATCTGCCACATCTTCTCTTTTTCCCAGAATGGACTCATTCTTCCTTGCTGAGATGTTTAAATACCTGTTCCTGCTGTTTGCTGAGGCGGACGACCTACCGTTTGACGTGGAGGACTACGTCTTCACAACCGAGGCTCACCTGCTGCCTCTGTCCCTGTCCACTGCCCCTCACTCCTCATCCATTCCCTCAAACAGAACGGTAATGATGAGGTTTCACTTTAATTAGAAGTTATGAAAGCATTCCTGTGTCTCAGGGACTCAAACCTGTTGTTTCTCCAGGTACTTCTGTCAGAAGAGGAGCTGGATGACTCTAACTTTGATTGGACGTGTCCTAACACTCGCCTGCTGTTTCCTGATCCCGCCTTCCCTCGGAACCTGAGAGAACCAATCCGAAGTGCTGTAGACAAGAGCTGCCCACGTCCTGCTCCTTACAGGTATGTATCCATACAGGTTTAACACGTGAAGACCTTCCTAGTTATGTTTTTAGTAACTATTGTATTTCACGTTATTTTAATTCTTCGTTTTTCTTCTCTGTTACCTCCTTTCAGGGAACCTGGTATGGGCCGTCCTCCCCTGAGGGCTCAGGACTTCATGGCAAACAACCCTGAACATCTGGAGCTGCTCAGGAGGATGGGAGTCAGTCTCATCCACCTGAAAGACGGCAGGGTGCAGCTGGTTCAGCATGCTACTCAGGTACACAATTTAGCAGCAGAGATGCACAACCAAGCCGGAGATTGTCATTAAAAAAAAAAAACAATCCTTAACTGAAGTAGCTCACTTTCTTGATTGTGTGCTACTTTGGGAATAACAAGGTAGCGGGTGATGCAGCACATTACTTTTTACTAGCAGTCATTACAAAGCAGTCTCTTCTGTATAATGATACTTCTGGAACTAATGAGTGAAAACCGCCTCTTAAAATGGAGGATATTTATTTTTCAGAAAGCAGGAAAAGCAGTACTTATTTACAGTGTGCATCAGGATTGTGCATCTGTACTATTTATTCATCATTTAAATGTAAAACAAGCAGAAGAACATACTGTGATGAGGGTGCCTTGGTTTTTGGCATACTGGCTTATATATTTTTATCCCAACTATATGTTCTTTTTGGTGTCTTTCCACTTATTTGAAATGCTCTCTCCCACACTGCTACACCGACATCTAGGCGGTGAGTGCGGTAGCAGCAGAGGATGGCGTGCGATTCATGCAGGAGATGATGGAGCTGTCGAGCCAGCAGCAGAAAGAGCAGCTGCCTCCCAGAGCCATTCAGATCGTCTCGCATCCATTCTTTGGCAGGGTGGTGCTCACCGCCGGCCCGGCACAGTTTGGCACAGATCTATCCAAAAGTTCCACAGGGGTGAGTGGGTTTTGTAGGTTTGCCAAACTTCCAGGTCAGAAATGGGCCCTTAACTGCGCTCCTGTTTGTTTTTCCTGAGGGAGACACTCAGTTTTGCCTTGTGTTTTTGAGAGGGCGCTTCCTCTCCAGGAATATTTTCTGAAGGACAGATGGAAATATGAGCGTTGGGTTTAACACAGAACATCTGGGATTAGGCAGCACTACTGTACACTTTTTCCTCCTGTGCACAGGTACGAGGCTTTGTCACCGTGGCCGAACCCTACAGCGGCTGTACCGAGATCACCAACGCGGAGTACATCCAGGGTCACATCGCTCTGCTCCAGAGGGGTCAGTGTATGTTCGCAGAGAAAGCTCGACACATCCAGAAAGCTGGCGCCATTGGAGGCATAGTTATTGGTGAGTTCATGCAGCAGATGACACAAGACGGAAGATGACTACTCAGTTACAAGATTAGTGTTTGATAACTGGATTATCTTGAAGACAGCAAGTCCAATATGATCCTTCCCGCTATATGAAGACGGAATAATGAAGCAGAACTTTTGTGAGACTGATAGTAATCATAGGTACGGGATATTCTTCATATATGCATCGCTTTTCCCATTAAAGTTACAGAGTCCAGTGCAGAAAATGGTAGAGAAGCCGATATATATGGTCTTTGGTTTTAATTACTTTTCTATCTTTATTGTTGAAAATGCTTCTTCCCAGCTTCATTTCTTCAGAGGTGTCCAAAACCAAAAAGATATTCATTTCACTGTAATAAATAAAACAAAAAAGCTATTCATTTTATCCTAATAAAATAACAAGAATTACCTCTTTGCCCTTGTATGCCTCTGTCAACCAGTTTAGTTGCAGTTTATATCCATGTCTCTCCAGACTTGATCTTTGACCTTTGGAACATGAAATGTCACCGCTTCATCATTTTATCCTATTGGACGTTTGTGTGGAATTCTGTCATAATTAGTCTTTGAATTTTTGAATGACGCCGTGTTTTGTGAGGTCACTGTGACCTTTGACTGTTGAAATCTAATCAGTTCATCCTTGAGTCAAAGCGGTTGTTTGTGCCAAATGTAATGAAATTCCCTCAAGATGCTCCCTGATTGATTACACTCCCAGGAAGGAGATGTGCAAGAGGTCGCCTCACCTTTGACCCTTTTACCACCAAAATGAAATCAGTGCAGCCTTCTGTTTGAGTGAACGTTTGTGAAAAAAATTGACGAAATTCTCTCCAGGTGTTCAACGGATACGACATGAAAAGCCGAAAACATAATGCCATCGTGGAGGCTGAAAGACAAATAAGACTAATCTAAAAGCAGAACTGACTACAGTTCATCACTCCTGTGCTTTTGCTCCCTTCCAGATGATAACGAGGGCAGCAGCAGCGACACGGCTCCCCTGTTTCAGATGGCCGGCGACGGACGCAACACGGATGACGTCACCTTGCCTCTCCTCTTTTTATTCCACAAGGAGGGAAACATCCTACTGGAGGCGCTGAAGGAGTACAGAGAGGTGGAGGTGCTGCTGAGCGACAAAGCCAGAGACAGAGGTGTGACATTACCCCCTCAAACGCCCACCCTCCCTTTCCTTTGTTTCACTTATCTCTGCTCATGAGATCGATCACATTGCTGAACTTATATCTCTCCGCTGACCGAGCCTCATTTCGTGCTCGGCTCCATAAAATAAAGATGAGGTGTAGGGATTCAGGCATTATTTGAAGTCTCAGAGCTTGTGACTCATTCTGAAACCACCCACCAGCTGTGGGTATAATGGGGCATGATGGAGGTTTACAGCCTTATCAATTTTGCATCCTCATTCTTTCTCCTCTTTTTCCTCATTTGCCAAATCCCTCTATTCCCTGTAACGTTACCTTTCTCTCCTCTCTTTCTTGGTTTCTCTTCCTTTTTTCTTGTCTCCATTACCCTCTCGCCTTTGGATGAGCAGCAGCCATATTCAAAGGTAAACCTCTTCCTGGAAGCCTGATTGAGGGCAGTAAGTATCCTCTTCCTTCTTTCTTTGTCTGTTATACCCACATTTTTCATCTCTTTCCTTCGCCTTAATCCCTGTTTTCCCTCCTTATGGTAATGCTTGTATCTCTCTCTCTCTCTCTCTCTCTCTCTCTCTTTCTCTTTCTCTCTTTCTCTCTCTCTCTCGCAGTCTGCCTTCTAGCCATAAAATTCTGTTGCAGTTTGATAGAAAAGCTTAGTGCAGTCACAGTATAGTGTCATTTGCTACCCCCAAGAGATTGAGGCATGACAGCTCTTTATGTCATTTGTCACTGGGGCAAGGCTAGACAGTGTAGCAGGACTAGACCACAGCCGTCTAACAGTGCATTTACATGGTTTCTTGAAAAAAAGTTAAACTCGTAATTTGAGTTTTTCTCTCTCTGTCAAGATTTTATTCAAGCACCAGTGATTACAAGCTTTCATTATTTATACTAAGAAGCTTAAACAGTAACTGTTGTTTAGAGACGTAGCCTGGCCGTAGGTGCAGTACAGCTGCAGAACAGCTGTTACAAATCAGAGCTTTTAAGCATCTGCTCTGCACTCCTTTTCCAAAAACAGACACTGGAGCACAGATCTATTGATTAACGGCCAGTTCCTGTAACCACAAAGCGACCATGACACCATAATCCCCAGATAGTCAGTGCCCATCTCTACCTGAATCGAAGCCTTGTAGTTACAGGTTGCTGCTGGCATTTTAACAACTATGGAAGTGTTCCCTCAGATGTATAATAACACGTTTAAAGAAGCAGCTGCATTTTTTAGAAACAATAACACATCAAATGCACCACATCTAACCAGATTTGTGCAAAATTCACAGCAGAACTTTTTGCCAGATTCCTTATTCTCAGTTTGGTTGTGCAGCTATGTGAGAGAGGTTTTATCCTGCGGGTAACATGACTCACAATCAGCATCATGCTGTTATAGTTGACAGCCTCTCGACGAAAACTGTTCTATTTTTGAGCAAGAATGGGTTACCGGGAGGCATGTATGGATTACTGACAGAAGAGGACAAAAAGAGCAGCGTGTGTTCCTTGTACATCTTCTTGTGTAGAGCAGTTCTCACACCCCTGCCTCCTTTTCAGGTGTGGATGTGCAAGAAGCAGAGGAGAACTGCTTAACTGAGGCAACAACACCCACCTCGTTTGAACCAGTCGGCCAATCACAGATGAGCACGGTGGCCTCAGATAAATCTGCTCCTGAGGAAGTGAGTCCTTCAGAGGAAGAAGTCAGTCCTGTAGATGAAGACACTAGTCCTGCAGAGGAAGGTAGCCCACTAAAAGAAGACGTTAGTCCTGCTGAGTCTGAGGCACTTAAAGAGGACAGAGACTCAGAGAAGAGAGAGGAGCCTGAGGCCGACATAGACTCAAGCAGCCAGTCGGTGGATGAACTGCTGGCTGATTGGCGGGAAGACTTGGAGGCGTTCCAGCAGATGGAGAAGGATGAGCTCTGACAGTAGTCAGGCACCTCGTGCCCTGTGACTGGTTCGATCCTGAACCTGGAGGGAGGGAATCTTCACATGTCGCCAGCCTCAATCTGATGGACTCAAAGGAAGCTGGGAAGATGTCTCTCATGACGGTTTCTCCTCTTGCCCTCTGTGAATGGTATCATGTGCCAAGGCAGCCCACATACTGTATCTCTGGACCACAAGGGAGTCCTTTTTAGGTAGATGATGGGTGAGAGACCAGGGTTCTTACCTCATGTTCTCATACATTTTTCTGTTTATGTGTCATAACAAACCCTAATGAATGGCATGGCCCAGACTGTCTGTAACTGCACCTCACTTTTTAGTCCAAATTACTTCTCACACTGTTCGCTCTATGCATTTCTGACTACTTTTGCTCAATTGAATGCTGGTCCAACAACTACTTTCTCACCAATTAATCCATCGACCAATTCAGCTTTGTTTAAATGTGATGATTATTTGTGATGATACTGTTTTTGCTGGTCTTGGGCCTAATCATGTGTACACATTGATGAGAATTAAGGACTTCATTAATGGGGGGAACTAATGATGAATAAAGCTGCAGGCTGTTCTTATGGCTTTACTGCAGACAAACTCCACACCAAACTGAATCTCTCTGCAGGATATATGAAGTTGTGTGTCGATGTAAATATGTATTTGTCGAGATATATTGACTCAGATAATATAGCGCTGTTCGCTCAGGTTCTGGTTGCCCCCACAAACAACAGCCTCTGGACCACACTGGGTGGAGCAGACACACCCTCAGCAGTGATGGGGTGGATCACACCCACAGGCTGCCACAAGAGGGCGCTATATATGATCTGTCATGGAGCTGCTGACTGACTGAAAGGAGCAGAAATAAGCCAATAAATTGAAAGAATGAAATTAAATAAAAAATTTAGAGGGAAAACTGGGAACCTGCCTTAATTCTTTGAGTTAAATTTAAATGTTGCAATACCAAAAATGGATGTAAAATGTAGGAGAATGCATAAATACAGCAGATTTACACGAGGATATTTAAGCGTTGGTTGAATCCAAAATGAGTTTCCTGTTTTTCTGCAGGCCTTCAGTGTTCAACCTTTTTGTGCTGATTAGAAAAAAAAAGAAGTCGCTTTAATAGATAATTCAACACATGTCATGTCTGTGAATTTCTTGAAGAAATGGTAAACACATGTTGATTCTGCGAACAAAGTCGAATATTTGAGTGGAAGGCGAAGATTTCGAAATTGGTTCTTTTCCGACAGACTATTCTAAAAAACCAGTGGGCGGACACCCACATCAAATCATTTGAGTCAACATGACAGATCTGTAATTGGGAAATTCTCAGTATGCACCCTAACATTACTGTCAAAGTGATTAAAACAGCGGTTCAAGAATATCTAGTAGAAATATGCTGTTGCAAATAAAACTCTTGCATTTACTTGTTACTTAAAGTTCAAAAGACTTCCAACAAAACTATTTTTGTTGGGTAGAACAAACACGTAAAGAACATTTTAGTAGCAGCTATTGGAGATGGAACTAATACTGCATACTGTTTAATACTGTCTGTATAGTAACTTTCAAAATAAGTACATTATAAGTATACATGCATATGAGATAAATGTGGATTTTAAGTACACTCAAAGTGATTCAACTAATTCACCAATTTACTGATTTCGGTCAACTTTTTGCATTTTCAGTTAACATTTTGATGGGTTGGGTTGAAATAATAACGTTGCATCAGCTTAATTTTGTGTGTAAATTCAACTCACATTTCTGTTAGTTGAGTTGAAACTAAAGTTGAGGTTGCTTAATGAAATTGGGCTAAAATAAATTTACATTGACTTGAGGATTTCAGGTGGGAATGGAATATAATAAGAATATATTTTATATTATTGTTAATAGATAATCTTCAGATGTTCCACAGCACTAAATATAATACCACAAAATGTTTAGATTTTTAAGAGATACAGGCCTACTTTTTGAGTGCACAGTGATGGGTCACTTTTTAAATCTGCAGGTTTTTTTCCAGCATTTCTGAGCCCTCATACCTTCATAAATAAAAAATTTCAGGGCTGAAAATCACACAAAAAATCATTTTACCTCCACTCCAGTTGTCTCCAGCTGAAATCTCTTTTTATTCAACACTTCTTTCTTTTCAATAACCAACTTTTAGCATCCTTTTGTGAGACTGAGTCATAGAAACAAGCATTGGAGTTCTGGGAGTGTTTTCTGATAATTCACCAAAGAAAATTTTAAAAAGTGCATTTTGGGTAAACTTTCCAAGGTCATAATACCATTTTCTGAGTCACATCCGGCACACAGATTTCCCTCTGAATCAGACTTTATTTGTGTAGCATTTTTAAGCAAAATGTACCACAAACTGCTGCACAGATGAAATGAATAAAAAGCCGATTAAAACAGTAGAAACGATACAAACAGTACCCCCCACAGGCATCATGTTCTTAATGAAGAACTCAATAAAACAGACGAACTGAGGAATTGTTGTCATAAATAAATGCAATTAGGTAACACCAGAGGCAGGATGAGTCAAAATTATGAAAGCGGAAAAAAAAGAAAATATAAAAATTCATAGAGCAATAAACACAATATCTAAATAAATTGAAACATTTATAAATAAAATCAGTCATGCTCTCTTGTATACTACTAACTTTACTCAAAATGGGCTTTTAAAATATTTTCTCAGTGAATTGTCAGAAAACAGACAGCAAATCCAGTTTACATTATTCTTTATCACAGACATTAATCTGGTGTAGTTTTGCTATTGAAACTGTGATGTTTCCCAGGATATTTAGACGCAAAGCTGGTTATATATAAAAAATAATAATAATTGTGCTGAACAAAAATTAGATTTTGGCTTTTTAATGACACCTAGAGTGAATGTAAAATTGAATTTGAGTGTAGTTTTTTACAGAACTCAAATGTTTTCTCTTTTAAAAAAAAATAACTTGCTTCCTGTACATGTCATTTCATGAGGGATAAAAATGCTAGAAAACAAAAATGTATTAATGGCCTGCAACCAACCTGATATCTCACCCAAAATGCACTTTTTAAAAAGTTTTCTCCATTGAATTAACAGAACACAGATAACACATCCAGGTTACTTCTACTTGTTCTTATTCCATATCACAGACTTTAATCTGGTGCAGTTTTGTCACTGAAACTTTGATGTATCCAAGGAAATCGATGCTCAAAGTTGGTCAAATGTGCTAAATAATAAATGATCTGCACTTAAATAATGCCTTTCTGCTGAATGAAAATGAGCTTTTGACTTTAAATTGTGACACCCGGTGTGGATGTAAAACTGATTTCAAGCTCGAATGTGTTTTTCCACCCTGATTTTTGAGAGTTTATGTATCACTCTTGTGTACTTATGAACCTATGAAGGCCCAATATTCCAGCGCCAAAGGGCTTCAAGGACCTGTAACTGAAGCTAACTTAAAAAATTACGCATAATGTACTTTTTCTATATCCCAATGATGCTCTAAAATGGTTTTAGAAAATATGTATATATTGGACAAAAATGAGATTTTGGCTTTAGATCGTGACACCTGGAGTAGGAGGTAAAATTGATTTAGAATCAAAAAATGCTGAAAAAACTATTGAAATTTTTAAAAGCCACCCACCCAAATGTACACGAAGGGCCTGTAACTCAAACTAACTTCAAAATGATCAGAAAAAAAACAGATAACACATCTAGAGTACTGATGCTTGTTTTTGTTGTTTTATTCCCCAGACATCAAACCATGATAATGATGCTCAAAGTTGATCATTGAAAAATAAAAAAAAAAACCAAAAAAAAAAAAACGTGATTTTGTCTTTAGATCATGACATCTGGAGTGGATGTAAAAATTGATCTAGAATCAAAAAATGCTGGAAAAATATTTAAACACCAGCCACTCCTATATATTTAAAAAGCCATGTAACTCTAAAAATATTCATAGTATGAAGGTAAAAATTTGCATGAGCCCAATTAAATATGCTAAACTTATTGTTCCAGCTGATTCTGGGGAGATCTTCCAGATTTTGTTGGTGTTTAACCCTCGTGTCGTCCTGCGGGTCAAAATTGACCCGTTTTAAAGTTTGAAAATGTAGAAAAAAATATATTTTCACAGTGAAACTTCTGATGTCCACATTTTCAACATTTGTGGGAAATCTTTGAACATTATTTGGTGTAAAAAAAAAGAAATATTAAAAATGTTTCTTAAGAACATTCACAAAAATTTTTTATGTGAATGTTCTTAATGAAAATATTAAAAGTTTTACTGATATAGTTGCAATCACTTTAGATATTTTTAGGATTTTTTGGAAGATTTCTACTCATTTTTTTGGGGGGGGGGAAATATTTACAAGAATTTTTTTGCAAAATTTGGGGGATTTTTTTAAAATAACACTTTTAAGGGAAATTTTTAAGGAATTGTTGCAATTTTCTTCCTGAAGGTTTTGCAAATTTTCAGAAATTTGGTGAATTTTTTGCTAAATGTTTGGATTTTTTTCAGGCAAGGAAACAACAGGAGGGTTAAATGCAGTGACCCCACACAGCAGATGTTCCTCCGGGTGGCTCCCTGTCCCTGCTGGCCCCTGAATAAAGCCAGCGGTGATTGGAGGGTCGGTTGGGGCTCCACTCCTCAGCAAGATGGCTGCATTGCTGCGCGCAAATAGTGGCATCCTGGTGAAATGACGCAAGCCTCAGTTTACGCTCCGTCCTCTCCAGTCTCCATAGCGCAGATCCCGCCCGACACACACGGAAGAAGACCGACCGAGGGGCGATCCTCCGGTGGACCGAGCCGCACCGGTTCCTCTGAGTAAGTACCAGACGCCACATTCAGTCTCCTAACCGTCTCCCAGAGGCGCCGCTTGTCCACCGGCGGAAAAGCTGCTCGTAAGGAGGCAGCTCGTGTCTTTTTTGTGACTCTTTTGTTGTTGTTGTTTCCTGAGTGTGCACCGTGATTTCTTGGCTTCCTGCACACCGGAGCTTTTCGCATCTTGTCGTTTTCTCTGTTAGTACGGGAAAATGAAACTAGACAGAAACGCGGCTTTATCGCAGCGTTTCAGTGGAAATGTGCTTGGATGGACGTGCGTCGGCTCAGCGGCGCATTTTCACATTTTCCACGCATCCTGGTTGCTTGTGCCACCCTGTCCCGCTGCTGCTGCTGCTCCAAAGGCCGTTTGTTTTTTGGAGAAACACTCCAGCAGACCTGAGCTGACCGAGGCTACAGGCTGGTAACCTTTTTTTTTTTTTTTTTTTTTTTTTGTGTGGAACTATGTTGCTCCTGGAGGAGGAAACAAAGCGCCCAGTGTCTCCCCTGTAAGCGCAGCTGGACACAGCTGTTGAGCTGGCGCTGCGGCGTTCAGCAGCTCTGTGGCCGGACCGACCGGGAGCTGCTACCGCTGCACAGCTTCACTCAGAGAAGTTGGAGCAGCCTGGGTGCCTCCAACTTCTCTGACGTGACGGGAAAAGCTGCAGCCTCAGTAGTCTTTTCTGGCACGTTTCTGCACAGCCTGGGTGTCTACAACTTCCCTACTGCCTCAGTAGCCTCTCTGGCATGTAGTTGAGGAAATGCACATTTTGTTCCTCATTACTGCTGTCGCATGCCTCTGAGGGAAGACATGGAAGACAGCAGCCAGATTAGATTTGATATACAGACGGCACGTTTGCAGCTCATTCGCATCCCCGAGCTTGTTTCAAATGCACTTCTTCAGACTCTGTCCTCCACAAAGGGGAGTTTAAGTCCCCCCTTTGCTTCAAAAACAAACAATAAAGTGCCATTTGGTGATTATTAGCTGCTACAGATGAACCTTTCCATCCATTTGCACCCTGCTGTGAATGTAGGTTCAGTTCAGGCAGCAGCATCCTGTCACCAGCAGCTTATGTTATATAGGTTACAACCAGCAATCCCGTGAGTGGATCCTTTCCTCCCCTCCCTCGCTTTATTTTTGATTTATTTGTTTGTCTTCATCTATCTGCCTCCATCTGTCTCTCCTCTTCCTCCCTCCCTCTCTCCCTCCCTCACTTGCACAGTGTGTTGCTCACATATGGCTTTTGGTTCCGGTGGCGAGCGAGAAGAAATAAAAGCTCCCTCTCTCTCTCATCTCTTTCCTCCGAGGCAGGAGGTTCTATTATTAGTCCTCTCTTCCATCACCACCATCATCACCACCACCACCACCGTCATCCTCATCATCATCATCATCATCTCCATCCGGCCCGTCCGCCTGTGGCCTCTTCACCTCTTCAGCTTTTGGTTTGGGTGAGCGTTTTTCACCCCATCTTTTTTTTTTTTTTTTTTTTTTTTGAGAATGGGTGGTGGTGAGGTCATCATCGTGCATCACCTGCGATGTCACTGTGTGACAGGAGGCTGGAGGGGTTGCCATGGAAACCAGGATGTCTCCCCTCCTGTACGGAGAGGGAGTTCCCATGACCGTCTCCTCCGTCCAGTTTGCTCTGTCAGGTGTGATGAGGCGGTCTGTATTGCAGTGCATGATAAAAAAAGAAAAGAAAAGAAAGAAAGCACAAGGCCAGCACAACATGATCCCTCTGAGGCATGTGACCGAGGGCACCGGCCGGTTCGATCGGTTCGCCCACCTCACTGAATAATCAAGGCAGATGAGACGCTGCAGCCTGAGGAAGTGCACTCGTGTGACTGGTTTCTGCTTCGGTATTCTGTGCATGTGTGTTTGCATGTGTGCGACTGCGGCAGACGTGCAGATCGGTGGATGTGCTTTCTGTCTGCCGTTGGTCTATCTTGTGTCTGTTCGCCCTTTTCGAAGCCGGCATGCGTGCTTTTTCTCTGCTTGTGTCTGTCACATGATGAAGCAGCATCTCTCTTTCCCTGACGGTTTACAGCTGGGTCTGTGCTCAGAGTTCAGTCAGGATGGGACATAGAGGCGGTATTGATTTCACTTTCCCTTTTCTTATCACTTACTCTCATTCTGACTGACCGAATGCACCTGATTCCCATCTCCACTACAGATAAAAATGGTCTCTGCTGAGATCTCTGGAGGCCTCAGTAGTGACAACAGTGTCGGGCTGATGTGAGAAAGGAAGCTTCAGGAAAATGCATTTCATCCAGAGACAGGTGATAGGGAAAGGAAGAGAACCGAATCGAATCTAATCTTTGAAACTGAAGTGTCAGATCAGTGATGTCGCAACATTCTCCCGGTTCCCAAGCCCTTTTATTCCCCTGATACTGCAAACACAACAGGAACTTAGCGTGATGTTTAGATGGATCGTTTTATGTTTAACATTTGATGGAATCAGTCTTCAGCTCCGCTATAAAACAAAATGTGATATTGCAGGAATCATAGACACACAATTAGCAGTTATTAGACACAAACAAACATTGTGGGGACAGCAGCAGTGGAACAACAAGCATCAGTGTCATCTGCAGGCTGAGCAATAACTCAGTTTTATTATTTATTGACTTCGAGCTGCATCGTATAGCAATGAAATGATAACTTTTAGGGTCGTGGTGAATGATTATTTTCATTAATGTTTAATCTGTTGATTATTTGTTTGATGAAACATGTCGTAAATGTCAAAAAGTAGTGAAAGGGCCTTGTTCCCAGAGTCTAAAGTGGTGTAGTTAAGTGGCTTAAACTAGGCAACTAATGTGAGATTCGTTTTACTATTTAATATGACAATAACAGCATCGTATTGTCTTATTCAAGAGGCTGGAAACTGCAAATGTTCAGAATTTTTGCTAGAAAATGACTAAAATGTGAAACTGGGATCATTAATTTGACAGTTGTTGATTGTAAACCTTTTAGTGTTTTTCTTTTTTGATGTAGCAGATTAAGGCATACTTTTGAAGTAAATAAACCAATAAAATCACTTTATGTTTTACATATAGCAAGAGTTTCAACTCATGTAATACGTGGCAGTGGCTACCCTGCTTAGTTCTATTAATATCATAAAATTAATACTTTTATAGCAGCTTTTTCACACATCGAATGCCATATATTTACCGTGTAAGCAGTCAAATAACTAAATTCATGACAAGAAGAGATGCAAATGGATCTTTCATCTTAGCCTAACATTTATCAAGATGTATTTTGTCCAATTTTTCAGTATTCTTAGGTAATATGGTGGAAATCAGTGTATCAGCAGCAACTGTTCTGCCACTTGTAAATTGTAGTAAGCTCATGTTGCATAAAAGCTTTGCTGGCTGTAGCTGTGTGTGTCTCTGGTTGGATAATGGACGGGGAGAAAGCAGTGGTTTGCATCTGAAAGAATAACATTGTGAACATCACACCATGCGGAGACGCTGAACACAGGCTTCTTCTGCAGCTCCTCCATCAGGCTGCGTTTCATTCACACACAGACACTCATCTGAGAATCGCTTCGCCCGTTATCCTGCAGCACGCCAATTACGCATGGATTCATATTTATTTTCTTCAGCTGTGGTAATTTCTCATGAATATTAATGCAGGTGTTCTTAATTTTTCAGCTCGTGGGTTGGTTTTTTAGCGATTCAGATGGATTTGGGTGAGAAAACAAACATGTTTGACCTTGTGTGGCTGCAGTGTTGGAGGAGGTTTGCTACCGGCCTTGCAGCTGCCTCCTGATGAAAGTGATGAACAAGCACCCTACAGTCATTTTAAAGTTCAGTGTATAAAAGCAGTGATGATATAAACATAAACCGCAGCAGGAAACACCTTTTATAGGTCTGGTATCAACATTCAGCAGCAGTTGGTTCACTTTGGTGGAGCTGCAGCTTCAGTAAAAACATTAACTACAATGAAACTGCAAAAACACACTCGATTAATGCTTCTTAAGAGTAAAGCAGAATCCCGCTCTGCAAGGTTTATATTATGAGCATGAACAAAGCATGCATCCATTAGATTGATAGCCGGCTTTAATGACTCACCTGATGCCACAGGTATATTGGTATTAATTATAGTGCGACAGTATCACTCAGGCATTTCTTCAGTTACTTTTCCACCAGGTTTTTTTTTTTTTTTTTTTTTTTTTTTTAATCTTACTTTGCCCTGTAATCAATCACCTCAGGCTCTGACCTGCTTTCATCTCACTCACAATTGGAAACAGCCGAGCAAAGCGGTATCAGAAGGAATAAAACAGGCATGACCGCTTGCCTTTTGCTCTTTCAAGGAATCTGTCTCGCTCCTGAGAACTCAGCGGTACAAACGGCAGCCATTAATGGGCCTCAGAGGAGACATTTTATCCTCCAGTCTAGCCTGCATTATGGTGGAACAATCCATTTTTGTATGGTTTGGGTATACCTGCACCAAGATGTGGCCTAATAGAGCTCAGATTTCAATTAGCCTGCTGTACTGGTCTCTGAGGTTAAGGCTGCTAATGGTGATCCGGAACGCTCACCACTTTGTGCTTTCACTCGTTAGTTTCGTCTCATTTTGTCTCTTTTGCTCCGTCTTTAAGCTGTAGCAGTGAAAGGAAATGACAGGAGCCATGCAGATGTTGCAATTTCAGCTCAACTGGCTTTTACAGGCCTGGAGTGAAAACACCGGCCCCTTACCAAAGTATATGTGCCTTACAACCTGGTCCTGTGTCTTCAGCAGCACAGGCCTTAATTACGTGTCTCTCAATGTCAGTCACAAGGCCAGACTTGGGTTTCACCCGACAGAACAGAGGCGCTCCTGTATCTGCCTCCGACTTGCGACCCTTTCTGTTTCCATTCTGCCTCCATCACCCTCATCACAGCAGTGTGAACGAGCTGCAGACAGAATAGAGATGTTCACTTAAAGCAGCAGAACAAGCCCTCAGGAGAAACCTTCACTGTCCACCAGCCTCCTGGGTGAGTTGGCACGGCTTCCCGGGCTTGTCAGACTGATGGAGTGCTCAAACTGGGACGAGAGGAGAGGTGCTGCATTTGCTGCCTGGCTAGAGTAAATATTATGGCGCGTTGGCCCAGGAGTTGTACTGAAAGTCTGCTCCGTCACAAAGACTCGGTGGACACACTGCAGCATGGAAGTCTACAGCAGAGCGTCTTGTAGAAGCTTCAGGGAGAACATTTAGATTTCTGGTTGTTTTTCTGATTTCTGTTAAGTTAACAAGCTAATGCATTTTTTAGGTTAGTCAATAAGGAGCAAATATATGGAGAATATGAGATTTTATTTAAACTGTGACTTAATACCTCTGAGAAAGTTTTTGGCAAATTCATACTTTTTTTTCACTTCATTTTTCTAAAATGTAATGATACTCATTGATACCATAACATACGATGCCGTACTGTGAAAAATATTTGCCTTATAACTCTAAATTATGCCCATAAAATCATCATTATAATCACAAACATTGTACTAAAGAGCACATTTTCAGGTGAATGCAAACACTGATACATATACAGGTTGAGCAACACTGATAAAATCTTAATATTGAATAGAATTTGATATGAAAAAATGATAAATAGTGTGAGCTAACAGATGGGAAGGTCTAATTTTTTGCAAATCCAGAAAATGTAACAAGTAAAATATCAAAGTTAGCCATCATATTGTAGCAGTCACCATAAAATCTTTTTCTCTAACTCTATTCTAGTTTTTAAAACAATGCTTTGTATATTTTTTAGAAGCTAAATAATAACCACAAAAGTGCAAAAGCGCTATTTCGCACCCCCTATGGTATATATTTAATTAGTGTGAGTATTGTTAAGGCAGTTCTTCACTAACTAAACTGACCATTACTTCAGATACGCAGGTTATAGGTGGTTTACTGCTTTCTCCCTGCTTTTCCTTGCACCTGTAACTTCCCACTTTAACTTTTGCATTTGTAAATATTTCAGTCAATCAATCTAGTGCCATGCCATTCATCGTAGGCGATCATTTCTCTCCAGCTCCTACGATTTTCTGCCCTCTGAATTGTGACTGTTGCCTGTTCCATGTGTAGCCATGATGTCAGTCCGTCTATCATTTTCATTCTCTGTCTGCCTTAAGATGTGTCCAAAAAATGTTCCTCCCACTTTATCTTTTGCATTTGTAAATATTTCGTGTATTTGGTTAAAGTCTGTGCCGCTGCATTCAGGGAACCAGTAGCATGTTGTAACGCACTAACCAGCTCAGCTCACCTCTGTGTAATAGTGTGGTAAAGCTGTGGGTGAATGTTGTTCCGTCACAGGTGGGTTTGCTGAGAAAAGCTGACTGGCTGTTGTACATTTCTCTGCAGCTTTGACCGCTGCAGAAGTCATCACTTCCCCATCGCAGTCGGGCCTTTCTGTTACAGGAGCCTCAGAACAGAAAGACATCAAGTTCACACGGCAGCAAAATATAAAGTGTTACATAAAAACTTCACTCCGTGACTTCTCTCTCTTTCAGTTTTGTTCAGCCAGTTTTTCAGGCTCTGTGGTCGCTCGTTCTCCCTCTGGCACAACCCTGTGTTTGAGAAACCTTCACACTGCTGGGCCTGTGTGCACGCCGTGTGTTTGTGCAAGCATGTACACTCACATCTCCCAGCCTCACAGTCCTTTTTTTGAGTTCCTCCTTTGACAAACTGACTTGTAAAGGAGGCTTATTCACCGAGCCGAGAGTAGGTCACGTCCCACCTCCAGGTATGCAGGCATGGGTGAGCCTCTGTTTGCCAAATCATATTCATTTTAAGGGGCTTGGGTATTTGCCATGTCTTAAAGATGCCTCTTGGCCTTAACATGCGTTTAAGAGGAGCTGGAGCCCTGTGAGTTTTTCAACCCTGTGTTATTGTTTGGACAAAGTTAAAATTGCTTACGAGGTGAAACATTAGCGGGGGCTCTGTGCCAATTTTGGTGTAAGTTTAGCGAGAAATGACGCAAGAGCTGCGAGCAGATATCGTGACATATTTATATGTTTAAATTAGGTTACTACTTTGCTTTGGCAATGATGAATGTTAAGCATCTGGAGCGTGTCGCGTAGATCCTGAGGTGGTTGTGTGCCAGTTAGCATTAAGAACTTCTATCCCTTTCGCACATAAGATGTTTATCTGATCCAGTTGGCTCAGCTGGTGTGTGAGACGGAGGGAGATGCTTGGTGTGAGTGTCTCCGCTGACTCGCCAGACTAAGCTTTGCCCCATTGACACACTTCAGCGTTTGCAGGAGTAGAGCAGCACAGTCCAGCTGTCCTGTGGGTTAAATCAACACCGAGCAACGCCCCGCTGTGGTCTCGCATGTGGCACAGAGCGGCTCGTTGGGGTAGAGCTGCAGTTTAACTCCAGTGCTAAAAGTGTACGCACTGATCTCATTGTGCAGTCAAAGACATGCAAAAACGAGTAGGAGGATGCAAACAAGGACTGAGGACTGGCGCACTAGAATATCCTTTAGTGTCCTTTATTGCAGCGGTTCTATTTTTGGCTTTAATGCAAAACTGTCTAGAAGAAGTTCAATCAGAAAAAGTCATTTTCTCTGCTGTGGCTGTTTCATTTGAAGAATATTTAGAGACCTGTAGTGGTAAAAGCGGCAACAATCGTCAGAAAAATGAACACAATTTTGCATGGCAGAAGTTTGTTTTTCTTGTATTCATTACTCTCATCTTGTGGGGCTTCCATGGAAGGAAAACAGCATTGGAGAGAACAAAATGTTCATGTTTTTCTGAAAATGATTGGACGGTCTTGAAAAAATTCCAAATACAGTGCTAAAATAAACATTCTGCATGAGTCAACCCTTCACCTAAGCATCTCTAAATGCAACCCTCCATTGATTTTTGGGATGCTTGTGAGAAAACAAGATTTCATCAGGATATGAAATGTCAAAAGACCATGACTAATAAACAAAAAGAAAACTTGATGTTACCATGTCTGACTCCGAATAATGTTTTGCAAAGGATTTTTCTGACTCCTTGACCTAACTCCTTCAATTTCACTCTGAAGAATCCCCGACCTTTAGCCTCTACAGGCCTCGCTGTTATTTATTTATAGGTGTGTGACTTTGTAGTATCCTGCCCACTAGCGCTAGCTCATATGTATAACTCAAGTAATAGCAGCTTGGCTTCCAGTTCCTCATAGCCTAGCATTATCTCTGCACACAACAATAAGTCTGGGACTGCTGGGTCTATTTTTAGCTTGCGCCTACTCAAAATGTGATGTTTCAATACACACGAATCAAAGTACTTCAAACAGATGCTGCCTACATGCCCAAGACCCTTTGAAACTTAAAAAATCTGTCAAGGCTGCTCACATTTTTTTAATACTTCCTCCCGTGGCTTTCAGAAGGGAGTTTCTTCGCCTTGCTAATCTAATATTCACTTCAGTTCTGCGCTAACAGCCCAGAGTAAGGAGAGAATTGACTGTTCCCTCTCTTGTATCCCCTCTGATGTTAGCTTTATTCGCTTTTTATCCTTCTTTTTCTGCCTCTGTAGCTATCTTTCGGCTTTGGCTTCTCATGCTTCACAGTGCTGTGACTCCTGACAGGTTAAATGCACCCCAGTGGCAGCGTTTTTTGCGGATGCACACCTTGTCCCACTTGGTGTCAAATCCTCATTTACGCGACTGAGAGCGATTACGGGGGGTGAGATTATTTCAGTGTCTTCACGAGAACGCGCCTTGGAATGCATTAGGATCTTCCAGCTGTGTGTGTCGTTGTGGGGTTGTGAGTGCATGTGAGGCATAATTGAGTTGTTCCAGAGCGGTAGTCGTAGTAAGAGGTGTCCCAGGCTGCCTGGAACAGCCTGATAAGCTGCTCTCTAGTTCAGGGCCACAGGTGACACCACACACACAGCTACACTGACTTACACTCATGCCAAGCTTGCATTCATGTGTGTTGAATGTCTTGAGTCTCTGTCCCCAGGTTTGCCTCCTTCTCACCTGCAGGCCCTTTGAGAAATTCATGTGTAAGCTCGGCTCAGGCTCCAGAGATTAGTGTCTTTTCAGCTGGAGAGCCGAGGAAAGAAATTCATTTTTGAATTCCGTCAGCCTGTACTGAACATACACTCACCTCACATACTCACAGCTGCTTAAATTCACTCCAGTTCAATTCAGTTTTATTTCTATAGCACACATTCACACACGAGTCATCTCAAGGCTCTTCACATAGTAAGGTCAAGACCTTACAATATTCTATTATAGACAGAAACCTAACAAATCCAGTGATTCCCTTTGAAAAAGCTCTTGGAGAGGGAAAAAAAAACCCTCCCTGTTAACAGGAATAAACCTCCCACAGAGCCAGGTTCAGGGAGGGCAGACATCTGCCTCGACCGGTTAGATTGAGGGCAAAGACGAGAAAGGATAATTGATTTAAACTTGCCTGTTTTCAAGCAAATATAGGTGTAGTTTGTTTGCAAAGACTAATTTAATTTCTTGGATGCAAGGGGTTGCACCACTTCACAACTTTGGACGCTTGATGGGACACACAAGTAGCTAAATAGAACTCAGCCGTAATTAATTCCACAGTTCGACACATTTTACACGATTACTGTTTGATTTGTTATTTTTTTTCCAATTTGCATTAACAAAGAGAACAGCCACCATCTGCTTTACTGACCAATAACTGGCTGGTATAAGCTTATTGCTGATATTTCAATGTTGGTGTGTTTGGTGGCCGATGAGTATCAAGAAATTTCAATCAGTTATGGCAGAATAAATCATTTCTAACAGTGTCTCTGATAGTTTGTCTACCAGAAAAGATGGCAAAATTATTTTTCCATTGTAAAATACACTCAGCTGCCAGTTTATTAGGTACAGCTAGCTAGCTGTCCTTGAATCCATCCAACCAAGTTTTAGCTGAATCCCTTTAAGAAAGACTGATTCAACTGTGATCATTTTAGAGGTTTTAGATTGTGATGCTGTTAAACTACATTGAATCATGCTGTTATTTAGCTTACCATCGCTGATTTAATCTATCAGTGGATTGCATTATAATTAACAGCAACAGCACTACAAACTGGAGCCTCCAAAATGATTATACAGTTGAATCAACACCTTAAAACACTTTATTTGGAGTTGAAACTGAAAGTTAGTTAACCTGAAATGACTTCAGCATTTCCACACTGGAACTCAAGAATCTGTTTTAAAAATGTATGATCATCCAACTGCTTCAGTAGCTTGACCCTTGGGACCTCATTTCAGCAGTGCTGCTGCATTCCCAGATCCCTGTTAAGTTTGCAAATCAGGAATGTTGGGTAAAACTACAATAACAAGCTTTAATAAACCAGACCAGGATTTTCTAGTAAGGTCTTAGCCCTCAGTAAGTCATGAAAACCCAGGGACACTAAAACCCAAGTAGCTAAATACAACTTGGCCACACGTGATGTCAATTACATTTTTTTTTCTGGGTTGGGGTTGAGTTGCTGCCCCAAATGGAGAAGTTTAAGTATCTGGGGATGTTTGTCCATGAGGGACAGGAAGATGGAGCGTAAGATAGACCGACGGGTTGGTGCAGTGTCAGCAGCGATGCTGGCGTTGTACCAGACTGTTGTGATGAAGAGGGAGCTAAGCTGGAAGGCAAAGCTCTTGATTTAACAGTTGGTCTACCTTCCAACTTTCACTTGTGGTCGTGACCTCTGGGTACTGACCAGATACATGCAGCCAAAGTTTCATTGGTAGGGTAGCCGGGTTCAGCTTTAGTGATGGAGTGAGGAGCTCAGAAATGCAGAGGGAGTTGCTGCTCGTTGGCGCCGAAAGGAGCCAGCTGAGGTAGTTGTGCCGTCTGATTAGGATGACGCCTTAAGGTTTTTTTGGGCCCGTCTAACTTGACGAACACTCCAGGATAGACCCAGAACTTGTTGCAGGGAAGACATATCTGATCAGGTCTGGGAATTCCTTGGGATTCCCTAATAGGAGCTGGAAAACGTTTGTGGAGATGCAGACATTGGAATGTCCTGTTTGGCCCGCTGCCACTGTGAGCCAAACCCATATAAACGCAGGAAAATGAATGGATGGATGGAAGCTTATTTCTACTATAGCATGTCAAAACTTTAGTAAAACTGTCCAGTAACTATACAACCACAGTAAAATGGTCACAACCATCCATAAAGTTCAGTCATGTAGTGCTTATACACACTAACCACAGCAGCTGTTCCCCGCCTCCTGTACACCTGGTGCTTTGTGTGGTGTCCAGAGAGATGGAGGCTGGTTGGCCACAGCCTAAACAGCAGTAAACACTGGCCGGCTGTCAACTTCAAACGTCCTGAAGGAGGGAGGAGGGCTGGGCGGCGCTCATTTGAAGCTCTGCACTCATCTTTCTCTTTTGGCCTTTTTCCTATCTTACCTATTGGCCATCCTTTTCTTCAGCCCTCGTCGTCTCAACCCACCTACCTTCCTCCCTTTTCTTTGTCTTTATTTCTCTCTTCAGTGTTCTCATAAAGCCTCTTCTTCATTCAGCTCTCCGCCTCCTCCTCCTTTCGCTGGTGTACCGGTGCCACGGATTTAATTTTGTTGATGGGTAATCATCAGCTGCCTGTGAGTGTGTGCGTCTGTGTGTGTTTTGTAACTGACAGCAGTCAGATGAGTTCTGTCACTGACAGCATATGACATGTGTGAGTGACACAGCGACTATCTATAGTGTAATGTGTCTGACAGTGTGTGTGTGTGTGTGGGTGTGTGTGCATATGCGTATGTGTGTGTGTGTGTGTGTGTTTGACAGTTGTGTTCACAGCTTTGTGTCAGCCATAATTCTGGGTGAGAGGCTTTTACTTTAATTTTTTTGCAATAATAATGAAGTGTTCATTTTATTTTGCTCCTAACGCAAAGCTTTAAGAAAATGTTGTAATTAAATTAGTCAACTTATTGATAATGATCACAGAGAACACTGGATTAGATGACGTAAAGGTCCCATATTGTGCACATTTTCTGCAAAGCTGTGAAAGTCTCATGTGTCATCATATCAAGTCTTTGAAGTTTTCATTTCAAAATAGTGCCATTGTGGTTAATTTCACCATGACTGTATAACCTGTGGCTTTACCACTCTTATAAATGAGCTGTTTTAGTGTCTGTAGCTTTAAAGGTGGCTGAGGTGCTGCTGTCCCCGCCCCCTTCAGGAAGAAATCTCTCTGTGATTGACAGCATCTATGACTGACAGCTCGGCAGTTAACACAGATGTGAATGAGTGTCTTGGACCAAGACTTTGTGTTTCTTTTTAACTCCTGTGTTTGGTGAGTTTGTCAGACAACATCCTTATTTCTACAAAGTCCGTAGCTCAGTAGTAGGTTAGCTTGGACAAGGCCCCGAAGTCACTGCTGGTTAACATGCAGTCCTAATGGTCTGCAGTTCAGTCACTGTTTCATACTCCTTCCGTCGTCAGACAACTGAAACTGAAAAAAATGTAAATGAGAACCGCTTAAATGGGAATTCGGTTTTGTAAAATGCTGTATATAGAGAGCAGGAGAGACGCTAACAGATGTAAACAGCAGCTGTTTAGGTTAGTTTGGGTTGAACTGAAGCACAGATAGCGACGTGAAAACACTCTGTCCCACCCAGTACTTGTTTACTAGTTTCAAATTAAAGTTTCAGCCATCCACAGAGCTCTGACCTTTGGGCTTCCATCAAAAGCTGATGGTCACGTTAGCCACATTAGCCCTGTTAGCCCCATTAATGCTAAGGATCCTGTTCTGTTTTTTTTTGTGGCATTGCCATCAAAACATCATCTACTGAATCCTCAGTTTGTCAGATGCTGGGAATGCATAAAGACTATTGTGTTCACTCTTGCAGCCAATAAGAGAACATTTGGTGTGTTTTTCTCGTGGCCAAGACATTTTAGAGTTAGCAGCCGCGGCTCTAGAAAGTAAACCTACTGTGTGGTTGACTGTGAGGAAGCTGCTCATTCTGAACAGTTCAGTTGGAAGCACTGGCCGTTGAATGGGCAGGGTTATACAAAGTTTGAGATCAGCAAATTTTGGTTTCTCAGTTGGAACATAGCAGCTCGGAAACATTTATATGGCTTTTAAAGCTGGGAGGCTGTCTAGTTGTGGGAGTGCTTGATGAATGACAGAGGTAAGCGTCTTCATATCTTAACAGCTTTTATTTTACCCCAATTTATAGCAGCCACAAAACACAATAAAAATGGATTTTCATCATATGCGACCTTTAATGTGACGTGAAAAGCATCACTGGCTTGTAGTGATGAACTCAGGGAATCAACACTGAACTGCATTTTTAATTTGAGCTCATTGTTTCAAGCATCATTATTGTTTTGGTTAAGGCATTGACTTTGTTTCCCGCCACAGCAGGCCATTCTTCCCACTAAAAATCTATTTCACTCTTGCTGTTCGGCACCAGACAACGCTCAGATGATGCTAGCACCTAACTGGTGAACATAGTGAAGCATTTAGCTTTAGCATTTCACAGCTAACGAGCCTTATATTTCCCTCAGCATTTGATGGAGACATAAGCCGAGCCAAAATGAGTCAAAATTCTGTCATTATTGGACTCACATCCACCAGACGACTAGGTGTATGACTGCAAATGAATGCTGATGTTGCTCTGTGTCTGCTGGATGTGTACAAAGCAACTGTTTGCTACCATTTTTGCCATAATTTAATTAATGTTGGTGTTTTTCTCCAACAAATTCATCATAAGTTAGGAAATTGATAATTTATCAGCCATGTTTTTATAGATTGTTTGACCCATTAGCAGCAAAAATATGCATCAGTGCTGCTTTAGGTAATTTATCACAAAAATGAACACATTCTCTATTACTTAATACTGTGCAATAAAGCAGCTCGGTTTGTTTTTGGATATCTTTGAACTTTCAATGGGAATTTGTTATAATCTTTTGACATCTTAAAATAATGAGTTTGTTTGTCACAAAAATAACAGCATAATAAATGGAAAATATTCATTTAATATTAATTTGTTTGACAAGAATAATAAATTACAGGCCATGTTGTTTGTTTACCTGCTGCTGTTGCTCATTACATGGACTGGCAGCTGCTATATTTACCTCTGATGGAGCTAATGATGAGCTTGTGAGGGCGAAGTAATAATCTGTTTGATTAAAATGTTCACCTTTCTTTCCGCTGAGCTGCTTTGTAGCACTCCTGTGAAGGGGAAGGGAATGCTTTGCTTTAATGTGCTGCATCAAAGCCAAACAGAGGATGTCCAAAATGCTGCTGAGTGTTGATTCTGAAGCAAATTGCATTAAACACGGTGCTGTTAAGTGTTTGTAATATCACATTTGTAGCTCTGGTGTTTTCTTAGAAGAAAAGCAAATCTCAAAAGCTGTTCCGAGAGGCGTTGTCCATCGACTGTAACTGAGCAGGACCGTACAAATATCTGAAAACAGAGCGAGCAGCAGTGCTGTTCATTTCCCTGTGTTTGATTTTAAAGGGTTTTGCCTCTGTTTTTTTGTTTTTGCCCAGGTGAGAGTGCGATGAGGAGAGGCTTCAGAGTGTGAGGCCATGGGCTGCACCTCGGCCAAGCAGGTGTCGGCCGTGCCCAACGATGAGGAGGGACGCAGCAAGGCCTACAGCAACGGAGACCTCTTCACCGGTCAGTCAATAAAATCCTCACAGCTCCATTTACACTTGCTTATAGTTGCTCAGCGAGGGCCCATTTTCTCCCCCATCGTCTGCCCCTCACAATGTATTCTCTTTATTACAGCTCCCAAGCCCCTCTGGCAGTGCGTTAAGATCTCCATTTCAGACACTAACTGTCAACTCCAACAGCTTTACTGGCGTCATCCGTGTTGACAGTTCATGAAAGAGAGAGGAAGTGGCCAGTTAGTGTGATGGAGGTGTTCGTACATGTCCTTAATGTTCTTAATGTTTTAGTCTTTGGGAAGGAAATCGAGAGGAAGGGGAACATTAAGATGAGGAGAGGTGAGACTAGAGAGCAAGAGGACAAAAGGAAGGTGGAGCAGGAAAAGAAGGATGTTGACAATGTGTAGATATAGTTAAAGGGGCATTCTGCTAATTTATTTTCACAAAAAGCTCTGCACAGCTTCTGATAAACTTTGAACAATGTATTGTGTCTCTGGAAGAAGCTTTCCAAAGTTGGAAAAAAGGAAGCCTATTTATGAGCTTTATTTCAACTTTTTTTAGATTTGCCTCCATTTGGCAGCTGAATCAAACCATTAGTGTTGGAATAATGTGCCACTTTATATAATCTGATTTTATATCCACTTTATTTTGTTGTAAAATGTAATTCAGGAACAGTTTTTAGCAGAGAATTGTTCTAAAGTTGGGGTGTATGGTTTGACAGAAGTCAATCAGGGAAGAGGGACACAGTTGAGTTGCATTATGGTAAATGTAGGATTCAGTGTTTCGATAGTGTGACCCTTGAAGGCCTCTGCTGCTTCGGTTTTGACCATTCTTTTTCAACATAGGGTCTTGTGAGGAGGGCTGGTCAATGTAGCGGAAAAGCTTGATTTCAGTCAAAATTGCTATCTTAAAATCATTTCTAGTGATGAATTTTTATGAAATTTAGCACTTTTGCCTACAAGCTCAAGCTGTCAAGCTACGAAGGCAATAAAATGAACAATTTATTTAAGAACACACAAAAATAAACACATTTACACTTAGCAATATAAAAAAAAATCAAGATAAAGGAATGATCTTACCTTGATAAACACTGCGGTTAAGGTTGAGTGAGTGTCTCGCTTGGATCTGGTTTTACTGGAGTAATAATTTTGGAGTACACCTGGTTGTTCATTAACCAATTACTTAATCGCTTTACAAGCAATAGCTGTGTTTAAGTAGGACATTTCAATGTGCACTGTGTAGTGTTGCATCAACAAAAATTAATAGAGAGTAAAATTTGAAAAAACATGATCAATTTTTTATATAAAGGTTTTTTGAAAAAGAGATGTTGAGCATAATAGAAGAAAAAAACTTTTTTGAACAGCTATGATGTAGCTAGCACTTAACTCACCTCAGCTGCTTCAGCTTTTTAGTTTTTTTTTTTTTTTTAGTATCTGGACAGCATGAAACTAACTGATACTAGCTGACAAAAGAATATGTACAACAGCCAATTTTTATTCTTGTAGATAATCTTTTTTCCTTTGAGGTATTCGTCAGTTTGCAAACACCTGGTTTTGTTTCCAGCCTCTTCTTGTTTGTTAATTACAGCCGGTCCGGCCCCCTCTGATAACTCTGCACAGGCGAGTTTAGTCACTGCAAAGAAGTTAATTGAAATGAGGCTGATTCATGCTTTGTTTTGTCGATACTTTTTGTGACATTTCAAAAATGTGCTTCAACACACTTGACAGTTATTTGGAAACACGTCTCCTAATTACAAGATCAATCTTAATATCACATCCCTTTTGATTAGTTTTATCTTGAGCGAGGTCAAAGAAGAAATTCGTCTGAAACAGAAAATTGAGAACATCAGTATTGTGACTAGAGGTCTTTTCCTTCTGGGGAAAACGAAGTTTCTACCAAGGCTATGACTCACTTTTACAGAAGTCTTGCTCTTGCTCCACTGCTTGGATTGGACAGTTAACAGGAACGGATTTGTTGGGAGGAGGAAAATCTTCTGCTCATTTCATATCAAGCAAAAATGTACATATTTGCACATAAGTTTTTGGTCTGGATTTCCTGCATTAGTTTGGTATTTATTGTTGTCGATGGTGTTGTAGCTCCTTTCCACTGTGCTAAGCTGTGAGCTCTTGCTGCAACACTTTCCCTGATGGGACAATGAACCACAGTAACCTTATAATCTTGAATGGGGGTGATTTACACACTGCTTTTGGTCATAAGCCAAAACATTTGGGAACAACTGGATTAGTTTCTGAATCAACTCAAGACACAATTAATCACAATTTTAATGGCTTATTTATGTTTGCGTCTTTTATCGAGCAAGATTTATGGTTTGATGCCCTTCTCTGTTTTAACCCTCTGAACACCAGACGTATCTTGGGTTTATTATTTTCTCCTGTCAAATTTTTACTCAGTGTGGACTAATTTTTCACAGAATATAAAGCCCTGTATCTCTATGGAAACAGCACAAGCATGATTGCAAGTAGAGAGAGAGCTCAGAAATGTCTTTCTGGCAGGATGATTTTGTAATGCCAAAAATCCAAAATTCTTTGATTGTTTATTTACAAAAAATGAAAAAAAAATGGCCATAGGGTTTACCAATGCTGGAAGACATGATGACTATACATACTGTAGATATTTTCTGTTTTTCATTTTAAATTTCTTTCCATACGTGTCTCCTGTCTGCCTTGTGTAAACATTGCCTACAGTTCAGCCGAGTTAAGCTGAAAACGCCCTGAATTTTTGACTCTTGGTTGCAGCCCATGACAAAATTTAGTAATTTTTACAGAAACTGATGGATCAAATGGTTGGTTTTTGGAGAATTTTACAATCAAACATGTGGAATATAGTTACTTTTATGAACTATCACAATTTCAGCTTATATTTGGTTGCATTTGGGAATGGCATGTCATAAATGTAACACAGATGCTTATTTCTATTTTTATAGTCTATAGCTTTGATAGATGCTGGGAATTTGTGATTGAATGTACTTTATAGTGTTTAAAGACACCCACTGGTGGTGTTTGAGGTTCAAAGGGTTAAAATCCTTTTGTATGTGCCAGAATATAAATTTTTAAGCTAAATTGTGATCGTAAAGAGATGAGTGAATGAGTCACTTTGGACAAATGCATCTGCAACACAGTTATAACGCTATAAATCATAAGAAAGGAAAAGCTAAAATTGAATTTTGTGTTGTTTATTTTGTAGTACATCACTGATGATTACTTATGTTTTTACAGTCTCTGGCTTTGATAAATGTTATTTTTTATGCATGCCTTTTAAACCTGCTGAGTTCAGAGGGTTAAAATCTTTTGCATGTGTCAGAATGTTCAAGTTTGTGCTAAATTGTGATGGTGAAGAGTTGAGCGAATGAGTCACTTTAGACAAAGACCTCTGGAAAACGGTGCTGAGTTTCGTAGACTTGAATAATTGAAAAACAGCCCACAGACTGAAGATGAATGTAGTCGTTAGCTACGGTCCAAGCTTTAATTGTATGTAGCCGGCTGTTGTGTGATGAGAAGTGAAAGCCAGAGATGGAGCGGGAGAGATGATGATGGGTGGCTGAGGGATTAACAGCGATTAAGAATTAACACTCTGGTTCGGACGGATGTGGCAGATGACGAACCACAGGAGGTCCTCTTTCTTTCTCCATCATCCCCCCTTTTCTCTCTCCATCCTGTCCAGCCTCTCACCTCTCTTTGACTTTCTGCTCCTTTCTATTCGCCCTCGTCCTCCGCCTCCCCTCTTCCTTTCTGATCTGAATTCCTCCTCGAGCATCAGAACAACGTGGGAGGAGTGGAAGCGTTTTTCCTTGAGAGAGGAAGACAGAGTGACGCGTCTTGACGTTGCTGCTTTTTTTTTTTTTTTTTTTTTTTATTCCTCAACTTCTCTCTGGATCGCCTGTTTCCCTTCCCCTGCTGAAGGCCTCGTTCCTCTCTTCCTCTTTCTCCCTCCGTCACTCTATTTTGGGTCTATGTGCCCCTTCTCCCTCCTCCCTCTCTTCCTGCCTTCAGCTCCCAGTGTTTCTTCTCTCTGCAGCTCTTTTCCTCTTTCTCTTCTCTGGCTCTACATTAGGTCAGAACCTTGTGTCCTTTCACATCCCCTCCTTCTCCTCCTCCTCCTCCCTCTCATCCTCTCCCCCCCTCGTCTCGCTGTCAGTTATAGGGGAATTGTCGGAGGCTGCGATAGGCCACAGTTTCAGCTCGTCTGTGTGCGGAGGTGGAGGATGATAGTGACCTGGTTTGTGATGGATTATTTATCCCAGGCCACAACCCCTAATAACATCTTCTGTCTTCATCCTCCTGTCCCTTCTTCGGCTTATCTTCTCAGGCTCTTATCTTTGTTTCCCATTTTCTGACTGTACAGCGTTGCAGTCGTTGTCACATGTTGTATAATCATTATTTCCCATGTAATTTCCTTTCCAGCGCCAGTCAAACTGCACTGTAAAAAATAATATCCTGTTTAAAACAGTGCAAATCTGGCAGCAATGGAGCAAGAAACAACCAAAAAAAACCCATTAAAAACGGTGGGATACTTTAACATTCAAAAACTGTGCAAAGTGGTGACAATAACAACAATCATCTGTAAAATAATTATATTTTTTAAACAAATTTAAAAATAGTAAAACTGTGTATTTCTACCAACACACATTTTAAGAGAATAAAATGCTATCTGTAGAAAACATGCTTTTTGTAGGTGCTTTTTTGACAGATGTTTTTCCCTTTTTCCACAATTTAAATTTCTAATCTTTTTTGTGATTTTAATAGATATTATCTGTAATTTAGCTCTCCCCCTACCCCTTCCAAAAAAAATTTGAAATAAAAAAAAGGAAAATCTGTACAATTTAGTTCTTGTAACCATTTTCAGTATCTGTAAAAAAAAAAAAAAAAAAAAAAAAAAAAAAAATATATATATATATATATATATATATATATATATTTTGCTGATTTAAATACATTTTAAAAAATGGAGCAATTTTAGGATCAAACATTTCAAAATAACAAATTATTATTTGTAATAATACAGATTTCTTTACAGTTTTGGCCACTTTTTTGTGTTCTGCATGTTTTTTTATGCACAATATATTTCAATATTTTTCTTATTTAAATACTGTTACAAAAATAGTATAACTTTATTTGTCAATGATAATAAATTAATTACCATTTCCAGAAATACAGATTTTTTTTTATGTAAGGTCTGATGGCAGTTAACATCAATATTTTTTCTATGATTTTACTAGATATTATCTGTAATTTCCCAAAACAAGGAAAATCTGTTAAAATTTTTCATCCTTCATTTTTAGATATACAGAAGAAAAAGAAAATTTATTTATTTATTTATTTTATTTATTTCATTCATTCATTCATTCATTCATTCATTCATTCATTCATTCATTCATTCATTCATTCATTCATTCCATTGGGTATTATCTGTACTTGAACAAAGCAAGGAAACGCCGTAGATTTATTTATTTTTTTGTCTGTTTTTTTTGGAAACTCCGTAAAATAACAGCAAATTGTTCCAAAGTTGGCATTAAAACTGCTAGAAAAACATTTTACAGTGTCACTCATTGCATCGCCTCATGAATAGGGCGGAAAACATTGGTCAGTTCTGGTCCGTCAGCACCGCCTCATATATAGATTTACCCCCAGCAGACAGAGTTGTGTTTGTGGTCATACATGTGTTGTTGGTGTGTTGTGTATCGGTGTATTTAGTGAGACAGCGATCACTCTTGGTGCTCGCACTGATCCGCCTCCAACAGCTTGTCTGCCAGTCAGCCTGTCCTCTTGTGCTTTGTGAGTCCGTATTTGTGTGTCCCAGATATTCAGGCCATCAGACTCCGGCCACTAACCCTAAACCCGTCCCCCACCCTCCAGCCCGCTCGCACAATAACCGGAAAAGGCTGAACTCTTTACACAAACACTGAAGGGCGACAAGGGAAAATAGCAACACTCTCCACAACATCTTGCTATTGATGTGTGCAATAATTACTGCCAGAGGAGATCGGAGTGGAGATAACGAATGCCGTGTTGGATGTGGCACAACAGCATTTATACAAAACAAGGTGGCAAGGTGGCGTGCAGGTTTCACTGTTTATTTAAGGCAGCGGACAGTCTGTGCTCCTGAGTGAACACAGTGTTACTGGCTGTCTGAGACAGAGCAGGTATGTTGTTGCTGATTTCCCTGCAGCAGGATCAGTGATGTGTTTACTTCCAGGGAGTAACATAGTATTGCTCAAAGCTTGATTGTTTCATTAGTGCTTCATCTGGCACTCTGAGCTTTCTTTATCATCCTGCTCAGACCTTGGAAGTGTTATAACATACACAGGTAGCAGCTGCCTTCTTGAATGAAACTTTTGTGCCGTCACATTTCAGAGGAATTCTCTCCTCTCCCTTGAGAAACACGAAACAAACTCCCAACAAATAGTGTCTGAGTGTGTGGAGAGTGGAAATCGTTCCTCTTTAGGTCAGAACACTGACGATCCGAAGGTCACCGGTTCAATCCCCGGGGCTGGCAGGATAAATATGGCACCAGAAGGTGATAGCAGCACTCGCACATCCCTCATTATCGCTGCTGAAGTGCCCTTTAATGAGGCGACTCAGTTGCTTCAGTGGAGCTGCTTAGTGCTTAACTGGGGTTAACTGGTGGCTGAACTGGGGGCTTCCAGGTGTGACTGTGGATCCGGGTGGATTCATGTTCAGTGAAGCAACTCGAGTTAGAAACAAAAAAAAAAAAAAACAGAAGTATATTTCACACTCATTTTTGGATATCATCGGAAGCACCACTGCTGATCGAAAAATGGGACCTAAAAGAATTTAAAATATGACAATTAAACACATAGCAGAGCTGTGCATATTTCAATATGTTTTTAAACATGCATGCATATGTGAGTGCAGGTGTATATTTTTAATTAGCTCCCGTGACTAGACCTGGTGCATGTTATCTGTTTTTGTGCAAAGACATTATAGGGATCGTTTTGTTCTGCGCATAAACAGGAAAAAGCATCTTCACCTGACTGTCTTAAGTATGTATTGAGAGTTTTCTGAAAAGCACAAATCCCGAAATCATCACCAAGTCCGTGTATCATGTGTTGTTTATTAAATGCATCAGTTCGATCCACAGATACAATCAAACACGAGTATAGCCACTCCATGCTAACGTCCCCTATTTGTAAGCTTGTCATCATCACAGTGCAGATGTTCAGAATAAAACAGGTTTCCAAATTCCAGTCTGTTTCTTTTATTGCAACATTAAATTTGACTATTACCACACATGTTAAATAGGTTTCCTCAGATCTGTGTAGCCTGAAGGAGTTTTACAGACAATGAAAGTGTGAATCCAAAGTAAATTTCATTAGAAACCAGCTCAGTAGTAATAGAGACAAGAGAGAAATCACTGTAAAGTCATGAACATGCATGTTAAACACGCTGCAAATGTGATTTATAAGAAAAATCGCTTCATTTACAACATTTGAATCTGGAGATTGTGAGGTGAGTCAGCACTGTGGATTAGGAAGAAGAGAAAAACAAGGAAATGACAATGAGAAGATGACTTTGTTGAGTTTGGGAAAAATAGCTTAAATTAAATATTAGGGTAAATTTAACTGTCATTTTTTAGTTAATGTTCTGCTTAACTGATTGGGTATATGTATTAAGTGTGCCAGTGCAAAACCACGGAAGCACACTCATTACTATTCCTCTGGTTTATTCTTACAGATCTATTCTGATACAAATAATGTATCAAAATGTTTTGGTAGCGATTTCTCGTATGTTTTTCACAAAAAAACATGTTAAAAATTCCATTCAACATGCTGGCTTTTCAGGAGAAAATGTACTTATATAAATTTCACCTTATGCGTATGAATAGCAGGACGTATTAACCAGCATAAACACTGGCACACTCAATATTCGGATGTTTACCAGTTTAATTTCATTATTCAGTTGGCATAAACTAATCAATCTGTTGAGTCTATATTTGCAGTTTAAATATTAAAGCAAAATAATGTGCATGCTAATATTAATAATGATTGTTCAATTTTGTGGACAAATAAATAATGTTATTGCACATGGTTGGTTTTCCTCGTATTCTGCAGGCCTAATTTGGTTTCTGTCGTTTCAACTGATAGCAGCCTTGGTTTGCTGTTAAGTGATCATTTTCACAGCGACCACAAAGCAAATTAACACAAGTCACTGCTGATCTTAACTGAACTGCAGAGATGCTTTTATTGTGAAGAAGTTAAAGAAATTCACAGTCGGTAGAGTTTCATTAGCAGTCACAGATTTCTGCAACTAAAAACTAATCAGATGACCGCATGACTGTTGATTGTAGATGTTGAAGGTTATTCTGCATGAAGACATCATTTATCACGATGTAGTGAGAGATGTGTGGGTCTCAGTAACTCTGATGCTTTGGTGTCTTCATCATATCCATGAGCAGCTCCCTGGAGGTCAGCCGCAATGTTAAATAGCTTAATTTTATTATTTGCTTTGAGCTTACGCTGCTGAAATAAATCGTAATATATTTCAAAATGGATCTTCTGATTGCTTTTCATCATTTTATCCCCGCCGGCAAAAAGGCCAGACACTCAATTCTGTTTACATTTCTTCTTTCACAACCGATTCCCCCTTGATGGGAATGTGTGTGCTTCCATGTGTGTTTCTGTGTTTGTGTGTTACTGTGTGTTTCTGTGTGTCAGTGATGAAGCTTTGTATTCAGGTGTAAATGTCATGGCCGGGCCAGTGATGGCCTGGAGCCAGACTAGCCGAGAGGGAGGACACACAGCGGAAGGACAGACTGACATAGCCACGGGACAGGCTGTGAGAGCAGACACACACACACACACACACACACACACACACACACACACACACACACACACACACACACACACACACACACACACACAGAGTCAATGTGTCACACAAAACACACACTCATGCCCAAATAAGGCTCTTTAAATGACTCGCACCCCATACAAACTCTGCACTTGCATGAAATGACAAACGCGCTGATTCAAAGACATCTGAAATAGAAACACACACACGCGCACACGCACACACCCTCGTGCACGCTCAGTGACCGTCGGTACCTTAAGGTCAGCACGGAGCCTCGGTCTCTAATCAGAGATGAGAAAGATGTCCACATCACAAAAAAATCGCAGCTTCTCAAAATAGTCCTTCCCTTTCATCTCTGCTGTCTCTGACGGTTTCCCTCCCTCTCACCCAAAGCGAGGCCCGGCGTCCGCGTGACCAAACACACTTGTCATTTCTTGTGACAATAACTGCGCACACACACACACACACACATATATATATGTGTACTACACACAGCATGACCAGTTTCTGCTCCTATCTAAATTGAAGCAAACTCTGTGATGTGATGAGTGTTGATTGGTGTAAGCTGGGTCACTTTGATCTATCTATAACTGTCACATTAAGCTCCCCGACTGTCCTGTGATGGCAGCAGAACATTCAAGCATTTTAACCTGTCAGGCTCAACCCAAATTACCACATGGCATTTTTTCTCACTCTTGAAAACGTCCATTTAGATCTGTTTATGCAGCCCACAGCAGCAGCGGCTAATTTTATCCCCTTTTTCTATTCATCTGCATCCGCCTCAAGCTGCACATTATATAGCTTGAAATTGATGTGCGTTGCTCTCGGAAGGCAAAGGATATGGCTCCTAATTCTTGTTTCCTGCTGTAGCATTGTGCACGCCGTGTGTTTACAGAGCCCGATGTGAGTCTGCGCTGTGTTACGAAAGTGTTTGTGTGTGTCGGCATGCTCAGACAGGAGCTGCTTTGCTCAGGCTCGTTTACATTCCTGAGGCAAACGGCAGAAAAGTATTTGTTTCTCTCGTCTCTTTCTCTTAATCTCTGCCAGTGCTCCCTTCCGTGTTGTTTTGCCGAAATTATTCAGAAATAAACGCAGGGCCGTGTTTGGCTCGGCACGTGTGAGGTGGAAGAACACGGCCGATTGTGGCCATAAACACATGTGAACACGCAGGTGATCCAGGTGGGTCGAGGAGCAGATGGGAGCGGTGAAGCCTTCAGCTGGATACAAAGGGCCACAGACAGACATACTGCTGATAGAGCGAGGGCAAAATACAAAGTGCGCACCAGATAAAGCCAAGTGTTCTGCGTTTGTATGTGTTTATCAGCATCTCGCCTGCTTTATCAGTTCTGTGCCCAACAATCAGGTAGTCAGCAGAACTGGCAGCGTTGCTCGTACTGTTCTACTCAAGGTTAGGTGCGGTTCCATCTCATGTCAAGCTGCTGCAGTTTTTAGGCGTGGTATCATTTTACATGGCAGATTTATTATGGTACCATGTCATGAGCACCACTGTGGGTGCTTTGAGTCCTTTCTTTGCTAAAACTGTCACAAATCACTTGAGATTTACAATTTCCTGCACTATATTTACTTTTCCCTTAGGTTATTTGAATACTCGAATGCAAAATGTAAAGTTTTTCACTACATATTATAGTGTGTCACATTTGACAGATTTCATATTTTGCTCACTAAGCTATCAACTTTTAACAATCCTAATCAGTTAATTGATTATGATGCAACCCGGCTCTCAAGGATTAAGACAAGTGACACAGAACAGCCAGATTATTAAAACAGGCAGATTCACCAAAGTTGTTTTTTGTTTCATAAATGTGGGTAATTGACACGAACACAGACAATGAAAAAGGAGGAACAGAGGGTGAAAGATGCTACTGAAATAAAAGAAAATCATATATCAGACAGAATTCTACACAAAGTTATAAATACACTGACTTAAGCTGCATTAACAAAACAAAAGCTCCAAAATGAAATGCTAACTCACTTTTCCTGTTCTAACCTAAACAAAAGTACAAGAGGAGTAGCTCTTTTGGGTTATAAATCATCAGTGACCTTCTGGTTGATCGTCTCTGATTTGCTTGAAGCTTTTTACTTTATTTACAATGATATCTGTGAAATTTTATATTGGCATGTCATGTACTTTATGAGATATTTTTTTTATTTCAATTGCAAGCCAACCCACTGTCAACATGTTTTTTTTGCACATGGGTGCCCAAAAATGGGGAAAAAAATCAAAGAAAATTGTGTTTTGTTTGTGACAACTGTCTCTGTATAGAACTCTGCTCTGTTTGAGTCTACAAATGGTTTTGTGGTACACTTTGTCATAACTGCTCATCCAATTTTAAAGGATCATTCATTTTTGTGAGTGAATATTTCATATAAGAATTATTCTCTATGTTTTGTTTTGTATTATTGTGACATGCAGCTAGATATGGTTCAGAAAATATCACTAGTGGACTTGCATTGGAGGACTGCATTATCATTTTCTTTTGTTTGTGCTCAAAATGGGACTTTTCATGATATTTTTTTCATATTTCAGCTGACCCATAATCAGAGAGTATTCAATCTACCGGTCCAGTATTGTAGATTCTGAATAAATGACATGATGAAAAATGAAAGTAAAAATTCAAAAGCTATTATTGGTCAAATAGAGTGTCAAATTTAAATGTGAAAAAATGGCCTAAAAATGAGTCAAATGGAAACTTTTAACAAAATATCATCCCAGAAGCTGTTTAATATATCAGAAATATTTTTTTATCAATATACATATTTTATGCTAGAAAAATGTCTGGCAAATCAGAGATGGTCGAGCAGAAATTCCTCTAAGAATTTGATGCTTTTAGCTGGAATGACAATTCTACAAACTACAAGTAGTTTTTACTTGAACAAGCGACCTTCCACTAGCCTGAACCCCCTTTATGAAAACTAATGTCTCATACAATCCTGTCAAACAGGAAAACGTGGGCGAACTGCACGATAAACACATGCTGCCACTGACTGACAGGCAGGTGTAGTGAGAAGTCATGTGGCTTGATTGGAGGTGCATTGCAACGCTTGTCCAATAAGGTGAACAGAGGGCGGGACCAGGATAGGAAGCAGGTGCAGAGGATCACCAATCAGCAACAGGGACTCACACCTACAAATCTGCAACACAAAAGAAGAGAAGTGCTAGACGCCTGTAACAAATCAAGATGTATTGTAGCTTATCATTTGCTTCTTTTCCCTGTTTTCTCACGTTTTAAGTTGAATATCTTTGGATTTCGGATTGCTGGCTGGTTGTCTTACCTGCTCAGTCAGTCTTCAAATGTTGACAAAGCTAACTTTTTTCATCTATGTGACCAAGTACTTCATATTAAAGAGGATTAATTATGTTTTGTTTTGATTTATTCTGACATACAGCTACATATGGTTCAGAAAATATCACTGGTTGATTTCTGCAACATGATTTTTTTATTAATGTGTACTCAGAGATGAGACTTTTCATGATGGCTACAATTTCTTTTCAGAATCAGAATCAGAAAAGCCTTTCATGCCAAGTGAGTTTGCACACACACGAAGTTTGACTTGGTATATAGAGTTGCAGTACTCAGTAACAACAGACAGTAAAAGAATAAATATACAAATCTCAGGCTAAGAAATTCTAAATAAAAATGCGACAAGTATAAGAAGTACTATGTAAAAGTAAATGTAAGCAAAGTATTGTTAAAAAAAAAAAGACAAATTTGCTTAACCAATAAATTAGAATACAGCTTAAATTACAATTTTCATATTTTAACTCACCTATAATCAGATGTGATTTGATCTACTTGTCCAATGTTGGAGATTCTTCATCAATGACGTCATGAGAAACAGCAGTGAAAAAGTCAACATTTTACCTTTAATAGTTCCTGAAATATTACCATCCAAACATAGCCTGGATTTACATCGTGCCAAACGACGTGCTGAAAGGTGGTTTTTGAATTTCTGATTGGTGGGAAAAGAAGTTTTAAATGTCGCCTACATATTTATAGTCATTTTATTTGACATTTTATCGGCTGATTGTGAAAATAATAACCACTTATGGAATAGTAATTACAATCATTCCAACCTGGAAGGAAAAATGGATGTTGAGGTGACGTCAGTAAACACCGTCATGCTTGTTTTGTATCTTGGTCTTAATGTTGTAATAATCTATGAATGTTGAAATGCTAAATTACCAAATCGCACTATAATATTTCTTTTTGTTGTGAAAGACAATCCATATATCACAATCAATTGTTATAATTAGTTTCCTTCTGGTAAATGATTAGTTTGTGCTGAATAATCCAACAGAACCAGCTCCACATTTTGCACTTGACTGGACTGACAGACTGATTTAACTCCTGGTTATGTATCTGGATGTATTTCGGCTATTCTTAGGGTTAATTATATGGAATCCAGACAGTGTTGCCATGTGAGTAACCTCGGCTCAGTAAGCATAATGCCTGGTTTATCGCCCTAATGTCTAGCTGTAGCGCTGAGCGAGGACGACCGGTGCTGGGCGTGGTGTCGGTACCGCTGAGCTCGTCGAAGCTGTCCGCCTGATCTTTAATCCCCCTCCAGCTCGCTTCCTTCTCATCTCTTTTTTCTTTTTCCCTCCCTCTTCTCGTCTCCTCTTCTGCCACATGTGCACCCCCCCTTGTTTTCCCTCAGATGAGCTAAAATGGAAAGGAGATGAGTCGCGTCCTCCTACTTAAACCTCCGCTGTCATGTCCACTTTCAGAAACCCTGTATCAACTCATAGTTATCGGATTACCTTCCACAAATTATAACTAGAATCGATAGAATAGTCGCAGGTCGTGGTGATGTAATGCGGTGAAGCTGATGATGTGACACAGTTCAGTTATTTTAGCCTTTCAGATGATATAAATGAGGATGAATGAAGGGAATTTGGTTGATGAATACATGTTTTTGTTTATTTCCTCTCCTTTAATCATGACTTTCTCTGTCTTCTCAGATGAATACAAGATGAAGGGAGTGGAGGAGGTGAAGTACATGAGAGGGGATGAAAACCGAGTGAACACACGCAACCAGGAAAACCTGGTGAGAGACACACACACACAATAAACAGACTCACACACATCAGCCCGACAGCTGACAGCCTGTCATCTGTGCACACACACTCAGACCTTTTCCTGACAGTTCATCAGCTCAAGCGAACAGACTCGTGTTTGTGTCCGAAAGGCAGCTCCGTCAACATCAGCAGCCGGCAAATACACACACATTGTCTCCTGTACAAGCACAAAAACGCACACAGGCACACAAAGAAGTGCTTCACACGCAGGTAGAGACGACATGCCGGTGTGTGAAATGTGTGGGCTGATGGCTCGCTTGGTTTGACTCTCCTGCTGCAAAACCTTAAACAAAACCTCTTAACCCTCTGAACCACAGGCACATTTGCAGTCCATTTTATTTATTTTTTGCTTCTGTCGCATTTCACTCACTGTTGGTTCATGTTTCGCTGCAATGTTAAATCCTGTGCTTTTATGGAAACAACACAACCTTGACTACACAGAGAGAGAACTCAAAAAAGTCTCTTGAGCAGCAAGGTAGTACCACTGAGCTCTGAGGTTTATCACTGGCTGTAGCCGCCTCACCCACCACTGTGAATTGTATGCTAAAGCTGGCATGCCTTCCTTGAACGTAAGGCGATATACACACTGGATGACTCTGGTTTACAAAGCACTTCTTGGCTTGGGTCCCACTTACTTGTGCACTCTTCTTCAGAGAACTGGAAGCCGTTGTGCCCTACAATCTCATGACATTTTGCATCTCTCGGTTCATCGTGTTCAAACTGAAATGGGTAAAAGAGCTTTCAGTTACTCTGCTCCCTTTGCTTGGAATGCCCTCCAATCCGAACTGAAATTGTCAAAATTTGTGTCATTGGAGGCTTTCCGCTCTATTTTAAGGTATCGACAAAGGAAATCCTTTCAACAGTGCCTGTGTTCTAAATTATTACTGTAAAAATGACTCCTGTATTTTATATATCTAATTACTTGTATTTAATATTTTAATGTTTGTTGTTATTTGTTATCTGTCTGTTTTTTGTTTACTTTGACATTTGCTGCTGCCTCTCTTGGCCAGGTCACCCTTGTGAAAGAGGTCTTGATCTCAATGGGTCTTTTATCTGGTTAAATAAAGGTTAAATAAAATAAAAATAAAGTGAAGTTACAAAAAGTTCAGTTTTTGATTATTCATTTTACAAAAATGGAATAAAATTTGAAATCAATGCCCACAGGTGTTGCCAATTGTGACTGGTGACTCTGTGTACTTCAGATATTTTTCCGCTTGATTTTTTCATGTTTCCATATTTCCATATTTATCTCCTATTTGCTTTGTGTGAACACAGCTTGCAGTTCAGCTCAGTTCATGTGAAAATTCCCTGAATTTTTGGCAAATGACTCCTGGTTGCAAATGAGTCAGTCATAGCTTCACAGTTGCGCAAGGAAGTGCAGAATTTTTTGTTTTTGACAGAATCTGGTTGGTGCAAAGCGTTTATTTTTGGTAAATTTTAAATTAATTATATAGAATAAAATGTTTCTGATGGAATATCACAAATTTAGTGCTAGATTGGGTTCATTTTCAAGACAAAATAGCATGTCACAGATGTGTAGTTCAAACACTATTGGAGTGTTACCATCTCAATTACGTTTTCTGTATTTACAGTTTCAAAAAATGACCATTTCTTCTGATAAATGGTGTAATTTTGGTGTTCAAACCAGCAGGTTTTAGGGTTCATAATGTTAGTGCAAATAAGTGCTGCAGAAGGCTATGGTTTGCTGTAAAAAGTTGCAAATAACTTGACTATCTAATCCCTCTCACGCAATAATGTAAATAATTAATAAGCTGAGACACATTATCCTCCAAAATGTAAAGCTCATGCAGATTTATGTCTTCATCAACTCGGCTGAAAAGTCTAAGGCCTTGTCCACACGTAGCAGGGTTTTTTTAAAACCGAATATCCTGCCCCCTCCGTCTAGAAAAAAACTTACATACACACCACCTCGTTTTTAGAAAAAAACTTCATCCACACCTAACCGCATAAGTGCGTTTTTAAGCACATTCATAAGCACGCCGGACCTTTAGGTGGCAGTAGTTCCCCAAATCCTAGCAAGGTGGTGGAGAATAACCGTCCTTAACGTCGTCCTTCGCCTGTGTTGTTGAATGTGGAGCAGTATCTGGGCTTGTAAAAACAAGCAAGTAAAAAGCGCCTGTACAAGAAACAGCGCCCAAAACCTTGTGAGAGCATCCATATTGTTACCGAATGTAAACACAGGTCGCATATGTGACGTAAGAACATATTTTGTCGCAGGCGGTGACGTTTCTTAACGCAAAACCCCGGTTACTGATGTCCACATGCAGACACATGAAACGGAGAATTCGCAAATCTTCACTTTGGTCGGAGTTTTTAAAAAGAATCGTTTTTGATGACGTAAATCTGCGTTTTCGTGTGGATGATAGGCCGAATCGTAGAAAAATATCTTCGTTTTGTGAGATACAAGCTTTCCTCACTATACACAGGAGCCAGGAATCCGTGCCCAGTAATTTGCTGCACAGGAACCGGCTAACTGTGTGGTGCTCCCCCCTCCACCACCCCACATCCTTATCCCAACTATCCTTGTCTAACGTCATGCTTTGCCTGTTTGCGGGTTTGTTTTTTTAGGTTCCTTCTCAAATCGGAGGTTTCATTTGGTACAACGAGCCTTTTTTTTTCTTTTACCCTCTGCTATCCCTACCCAGATCCCTACATGTCTTTTTCTTTTTTTTCCTGAAGAAAGGTGCGCGCAGCACTGTGCAGCAGCCGGAGCTGTCATTGGCAGGGCAGCTCAATGTAATTTCATTGTATATGAAAGTGTGCAATGACAAATAAAGCTATCTATCTGTCTGTCTGTCTGTCTGTCTATCTGTCTATCTATCTATCTATCTATCTATCTATCTAGATACCCGGCTACGTGTGGACAAGGCCTAATACTAAGTAAACATGTGAGCCTGTTTGTCAGTTCAGTACATCAGGTCTGCTGGGCAAGCAGTGAAACAGCAACCAATATAATAAATCCTGATGAAAAAAACAGAAGCAGTGTCATGCTGCCACAAATTACATTACGGCAGCGACCTTATTGGAGTAACTACTGGCTACCAGCACCAGTGAAACTCTAATTCTCTCTGAAACTCACTGCGAACACAGCAGCACAGCCACAACAACACAGGAAAAGTGAAGGTTTTATGTGAAGATGTCAGATAAGATGCTGCTGACGGAGGCTTCGTGCAGAAAGGGCGGCAGCAGATTTGTTAGGTCATTTGTTGCAAATAAAATGATGTCTCCTGGGTTCAACAAACACTCAGCTTAACTTCTGTTCTTGCAAAGATAATTTTCTTCTATTTTTGACCCTCTGAACAACAAGTAGTTTCTGGATCTTTTCTACTCCTGTCACATTTTTCCTCAGTCTGGGCTCATTTTTCATTACAATATAAAGTCCAGCACATGTATGAAAACAGTATAACTATGACTAGAATAAGAAAGAACTCAAACATGTATTTTGTGCAGTATGACACAGTAATTATGCAACAAGTGGTGTTAAAAAGAACAAAAAATCAAAAATGTAAAAAACATTAAAAAAAGTTGAATTTCTTTGATTATTTATATTTAATAAAAAGGGGGGAAAAAACTTGAATCAGCATGTACAACATTTTTCCAAATGCCCAGAATTGTTACCTGTGCTTGAGAAACAAAAAGATGGCTTTACATGTTATATGTATAGTTGACTACGTCCATATTTATTCAGTTACCATAGTTTTTTCCTGTCTGCTCTGTGTAAACCACAGCGTGTAGTTGAGCTGAAAAGTCCCTAGATTTTTGTCTCATGGCTGTTGGTTACAGTTAAGTCACTAATGGCTTCACGGTTGCACTGAGGAGTGCAGAATTTTTTATTTTTTACAGAATCCATTTTGAGCATGTAGAATTAAGCAAATTTGATTTGGTGTCCCAACAGAACAGATGAGTAGTTCAAGGGCCGTCAAAAAGCTCCAATGATTCTTTCTGTTTTTACAGTTTCTGGTTTTGATAAATGGTGTAAATTTCTGTGATTTTGCAACACTGCTGGGATTCAGAGGGTTCAACTGCAGAAATTGTTGAAATGCTTGTTTCAGAACGGGCACCAGGAAACAAAGCGGTATTTATTGAATGAGTTGTTGCGAGACCCAGACCACATTTTTACATGAAGCCAGGTAGCCTCCAGTACAGCTAGTACATGTGGCCAGACCAGTATTTGTGTCTTACTACATGTCATTACTGCAGGTGTTTGGAATCCAAACACTCTCACATGTTGTGGTGACAGAAGAAGAGCAGCATTTTTGGTCAAACAGAATCACCACAACATTTTACATAACATTCAGCTGCAGGCAGCGCTTGAAAAAACATGGAAGGGAACTCGAACAACCTTAGGCACAGTTGATAAAGAGTTTTATTAGGCCTTCACACACTTTATCCCTGCCTCGTGTCCCCTGATTGTGCTGGACCAGCTGGATGACAATGTAATTTCATAGTCCAGGCTACCTTCAAGTTACGTGGCTGTTTTTGCTGATATGAGTTGTTTGTTTTTGAACCTGTTTTATCAGCTGATAACGAAAATTAATGTCCTGTGTTTTCAGGAAAAGAGTAATGCGCAGTTCAGGGGGAAACAGAAGGAGGTCGCTGCGGCAAACATCAAGTCGAAGTAAGTGATCGGCAGCAGCCTTTAGAGTTAAAATACCCTGGAAATGAGTAAAATAATCCATCTATGGTCTGATTTACAAAAACAGATCTCTATTTACATGTCGAGGTGACCACTGGTTTTCAGATATCCCTCTATTTCTGCTTCCACGTGGCTCTTACAAGACAGATTTTGGTGTAAAAAATTCAGTATCTTTGTAGAAATAATGTCACGGTAACTCAGGTTAATCCGGAAGCCTCACTGTGAATAGCTGCTGTTTGTTCAAGGTTAAAAAAATTTACTCAAAATCTTAACCATTGAGCCAGAATGAATGGAGAGTTAATCAAAAACAACTTCTTTGGCATTCACATGAACAAGTATTTCATATTTAAAAGTATTCTTTATGTTGAAAATATCACTAGTCGACTTCTGCATTATTAAGTTTTTTATCAACCTCAGCTCAAAGATGGGACTTTTCATGACGGTTGAATATATTTTTTCTTATTTCAACTCACCCATAATCAGAGACTATTTGATTTGTGTGAGATTTACGATTTATGACGAAGCAGTTTTCATTGACATTCAGTAAAAAGTGGCCTTGCTGTGATTGAAACGTGTGTCTGCTTCGGTAAACAGTCACATCCATTAAGACGTGACTGGAGTATGCTAATATTATGATGTGAGCGCTAAGTGATACTTGGCATCTGTCTTTTGTAATGCTACCTCTTGGTCAAACTCTGCACATGTTGATGAGTGCGTTAAAGTACACATAATGGTTGCAGAGCCTTTCGGATGAGCGACGGGTGTTAAGACTTGATGAAATAATGATTTTAAAGTCCTCCGTGGCCGAACCCAGCCCAGGGATTTCTCACACAGCAGCAGAGGATTTCAGCATGTGTGTTTGTGCTGTGTGGGGGGTGTAATGGAAAATTCTCATGATGTATTTGTTGCCTCCCTTCTCCTCCTCATCTCCAACCTCCTACTTCCTCTCCTCCTCCTCCTCCTGTCTCTTTTCCATTTCTCTCGCAGTATTCACACGTCAGAGAGCCAGCAGGAATTTTTCAGGATGCTGGATGAGAAGATTGAGAAGGTGAGGAGGGGAGGGGGACAGTGGTGGTGGGAGGCAGGGAGGGAGGGAAGGAGGGAGGGACTGGGTGTCAGAGCGTTTAAAGGAAAAACAGCTGGGTCTTTTATTTTTTTTAAAGAGGCAGGCTTTAGTGCAACAACATCCATTAGTCCACATTGTGATTCCAGCCTAACGCTAAGCTCTGAAATGTGTGAGGGGGAGGAACAGGTGATGAGCTGCTCTCAGTCTGCCACTGGAATTACACTGCAGGTCCATACATGGTCAGAGGCAGCGAAATGAGCAGCGGCTGGATTCTGCTCCGATATGATCCATTTCATGTTTCGACCGCCATGAAACGTGTCTGTGTATTTGCAGCTGCGACTGCAGGAGCTTGCAGGGCTTTCACCTGAGTGAATGCAACAATGTAATGGGCTTAAGTCAACATACAGAAGTCGCTCTGTTCTGTGGCGGAATAGTAAAAACCACATACATTGTTATTTCTCATCATGCAAGTGATTCTGTTATATTTAAAGATCTAGTTATGTTCAGAGAACTATTTTGAAACTCCAGAACTTTTTTCTACTATTTTGAAATTCCAGAACTTTTTTCTACTTGGATCAGGTTATCTTGCAAATTTTTGTTTTTATTTTTTGTGGTACAACTTGTCAAACCTGCTTAATCAGTTAATAAAGCTGAACATTTATGTGGCCAAGTATTTCATATTAAATAAGTATTTTATATGTGTTGTTTTGTATTATTGTGAATGCATCAACAGTTAACTTCTGCATTGTCTTTTTTTTTTTAAATATGTGCTCAAAAATAGGACTTTTCATGACTTTTTTTTTCATATTTCAACTAATCCCTAATCAGAGATTATTTGATCAACTTGTCCTTGTACTTAGAAATAACAGTGAATAGTTCAGGTGTATATGAAGGCCTAGTACAATGAAATGCTGCTTCAATAAATTTATGTTTCCAAGTTTTGTGACAATCGGCGTACGTTTGTCTGTTTATCTGTGAGCAACATTATTCAAAAATGGACTAATGGATTTGGATGAATTACTTTCAGGAAAGGTCAGAAATGACACAATGACCACCTCAGTAGATTTTGGCAGTGATGTGGCTTATAGTCTGGATTCACGGATTTGTTCAAAATTTACAAACCATTGCGAGATAGTGTCACTGTAACCATGACAACAAGTGAGCACTACGTCAGCTGCTGACGATCACGATTGCGATCCTACTACAAATCCACCGCTGCGGATTTATTGGGACTTATCCATTGGAAATGATGCAGCGACTGAGCAGCCTTGGCAGATTGCTGTGCTCTCTGAGTGCTTTTCTTGTTTTTAAAAGCAGTAGAAGGGACAACTTCACTCCCCATAGAGACACAAACCATGGATCTATAGTTGTTGCCATTAAACTACTTTCAGTCTACTTGAAGTCCGAGTTGACTCCATACATGCACAGTAGGTTGGCATCTATGATCTTATATAGGCACACTACAACGGAGTATTTGCACTACAAACTTGAATAGATGATGAAAATTTTTTGCAGACGCAGAAAGTATAAGACAGATCTTAGGTGGAGTCAGGCATTACAAAGATGGCAACAACCACCACACGGAGCTTCAAACCGGGGGGCGTCAACGGTTTCACCCATCTGTATTTATAGCCTGTGTTGCTGCCAAAGAAAACAAAGTGGACATCTCAGACTCTGCCACTTGAACAATGAATAAGCTTATTATGTGCAATATGAGAGGAGTGGCCTGTAGTGGTGACTCCACAGAGTTATCGTCCGACTCAGTAGCTCCCCTCAGCTCTGCAGAGCACTTTAATGCCTTTCAGCTCAGTGTTTTGGTCGTCTGGCAGGCAAAGATACCGTTAAAGTTCACTTTTACTGCTCTCATAGCGTTGTTTTTTTCAGCCACAGCGAGCAGCTGTTTTCAGCACAAAAGCTCTGATAAACCCGAAGCTTTACCTCAAGCAGCAGACACAGAAAGTTGGCGACATGCTAATGGAGCATTTAGCCGCTTAAGACTCAACGACTTTTCTTTAGAAGTCACTGGAGAGCAAATCTAAAAGTGAGTGACTACTGGAGTTACTTTTGTGAGTTGGTCACAAACACAACTCTAAATGAATGATGCTGCTGCTCTGTACAGTCCAGCTGTGTGCTTCTATCAGGCAATAATATGCTAATATGGCCAAAAAAAACCCCCATCAGTGCTGGTTTAATTACCTTAGATGCTATCAGGTAGTTTAAGGACAAACTGTGGATGAATGCATGATTATACACTTTGTCTATTAAATATACATCTGTAAAAATACATTAAAAGACTAAGTTTGTCTGTTAAATACATAAAATGAAGTTTTAAAAAAAGACCACAAATCGAAAAACTGCATTCAAACCTCTGTTTTATGAATATTTTGAGTGCAGTATCATTATTTTCACGTTCTGAAGAATCTCTGCAATGTCCGAAGTTTTTACATATCAAAGAATCTTTACGGTATCAATAGAATAATATTAGTTTTTTTCTATTCATGGACAAATCTGTGCAGTATCTTAAGATCAGCAGTACTCTTGTACATTTCTTGTATATTTTTATGTTTTTTCCACTCGTCCCTACGTTTGACTGCTCCTTTACTGCTGTAATTGTGTAAATTTCCCTGCTGTGGCATTCAGTCTTATCTTAGCATAAAAGGACAGCAAAATCCTTCACTTTACCACTTTAGGTGGAATACTTGTGCAAATGTGCTTTATTTGTCAGTTCCACAGCTGATATTTAGTGTCACTGTGTTTTAAATCTTTATCTGAAGAGAGAGGGCTGCTGAGAGCTCCTCGTCTTAATGGAGGAGACAAAACAACATAACTGCTGACCTGTCAGCACTTTAGCGTCTCTTCCAGTGTTTTCTTCCGCAGAACCTGCAAACAGATGAAGGTTTGTTGATGTGTAAGTAACAGGTGTTGCTGCACTTTGGAGTCATTTGAAGGAGGTTTTTACTGAGGAGGCTTGACTGGAACGAATTATGCACATCTCATATCATGTCCTTTTTCTCTCTAATCCCTTTCTCTTCAGGGGCGAGACTACTGTTCGGAGGAAGAGGAGGAGGAAGATGGGACATAGCACAGAGGCCCCCGTAAAGTCACCCCCACAGAGAGCCTCACTGTGTGAATGTGTGTGTGTTGATGTGCGTGTTTATGTGTGCCTGAGAGAAGAAATCAGTGTTTTAACCGACGGGGCGTTGATGCGACGGAACTCTGTGTGGCAAAGATTTAAATGGAAGTGAAAGAGTTGAGAATGCTTGAGATAAAGACAGAGAAAGAGAGAGAGAGAGAGAGAGAGAATGGAATATAAGAGAACTTTTCTTCAGAGACTACAGCCCTCCTCTCTTTAGCGCCTCACCCCCCTTCAGGCCCCTGAGCAGACAGATCGAGGTGGCGGAGCGATGAAGGGACGGACAGATGAAAGGACACGATGACGGATGGACGCACATCGCCGATAACGGAGGGGAAGGACTCGCTGCAGTCGGGGTCAAACAGAGCCGCTTCCTCGAGCAAAATCTCACGAAAACCTCCATCTGTCCCTCCCTGTCTGTCCCGCCGAATATTTAACCCCTGCAATTAAAGGAGCTCCGAAGACACAAAGGACTGAGAAACACACAAGCAGAGAAAAAATACTGAAATCAGAGGAGTTACGTAACACCACCAGGATCCACACTGAACTTTGTGGCCTACAGTCAGGCTGGACGAACTGAGGGTGAGGGAGGGTGAGAGAGGGGAAGAAAGGAGGGGGGAAATTTGGGATATTTTAATAAGACAGAGTTAAAGGAGCGAGCTGGTGGTTTGGAAAACTCTAAACTCCTGCCTTCTGAAGTCAAGGACCTTTATTTTTTTTAAATTTGTAATTTTGTTCTGCAGCCACTCATTCAGTTAAATATTCCCTTTTCTCTTCAGTTTGTTTTACTCTTGGCTTCCATCGTAGTGTATCACCATCATCAGTCATTATCGTCCTCATCACCACGGCAGGCAGACTGAAGCTGCATAATTCAGAGCATCTGTGTCTCGACCGATCCATCCCCCTTCATTTACCGAAACATTGCAGCTTTCACTCACACACAAACACACACACACACACACACACACACACACACACACACACACACACGCACAGCCGTACATGGAGTCTTTTATCGTGCATCATTCCAGCACACCTCTGCATGTACATACAAATCACACACACATTATCGGACCCTCTTCATTTCACCAGCAGCAGACTATCATGTGCATCAGTCGGAGGTTTTTCCAAACACAAAGTCATAAAAACAAGCTCTGTATTTCTGCTTTGGTTCAGTGTTCACGCACACACACACACAGAGACACACACACACACACACACACTCTGGCACTGAAGCAGCAAACTGGGCTGAGCTCGAGGGGAGGATGTGTGGTTGCCGTGGAGACACAGACCTGATCACTTTAGTTTTTTTTTTTGTCGTTGTCATCTTTCCTGGATACTTCCTGTTGTATTATTTTGAATACTTTTTTCTATTAAAATTAAAATGCAGAAGCTCTGAATGTGTGTCGTATCTCAGTGTGTGTGTGTGTGTGTGTGTGTGTGTGTGTGTGTGTATGTGTGTGTGTGTGTGAGTGAGTGTATATAGCTGCGAGCTGAGTAATGGAGCACCATCACGCTGCCAGTGGACCAAAGAGTGTGAAGTCAGTCTGTTTTCCTGTGGTCATGCTGCCTGAAGCCATGCAGTCGGAGCTGATTCATTCACAACTGCCAGACTGTGTTGTGCCACCTGCTGGTATAACGTCACTACTGCAGTCTAATGTGCACTCTGTTCCTTTAAAACTAACACACAGTTTAGGTTTATCTTTGTGCAGGTATTTTACAATTAACTAGATTTTTTTTCACAGGTCGAGATAAATTAAGCATCAGAATTCAAATTATCACAACAAACACATTTCTCCTGGTAGTATCTGTATAAATATTTGCTTTTGTGTGTGTGCGACTTGAGCAAATTCATCTGCTACGCCACTTCAGCACCTTTCAAAACAAAAGCATTCCAAAGAACTTTACATAAGGTGAATATGTGCATCAGAGCAACATTTAGATCACACAAGAAATGAAAAGTTAGATACAGATGAATACAGTAGTCAGTTTTGCAGCTAAATTGTTACTTCATCTGGTCAGAACAGCAATTAGTGGTTGTTAATTTTAGCTAATGTTAAACTAAATAGATGTTTCTGTGCTTTCTCTACATTCTGAAACTTTTATGTTGCATTTATACTGTTTTAAACTAACATTTTCCCACAGTTGTAGGCTCAGCAGAATCAACAGCAAAGAATCTAAGATCTCTTAAAGCCGCATTAACCAATATTTTTATACCAATAATGGATCAAATTGCTAATTTTAATGGGAAAATGGATCTTCATAGTGAATAACTTGCAGAGAATCATCACTGGAATTTGCAATTGTACCCATCTATGTGGATCTTTGTGTAATCTTTCTATTGGGATATAACCTAACAACTTTAAATCTTAAGATTAATACCCAGCAGTGTTATTCATGATGTGAATTTACTTCACTAATTTAAATGTTGTGGTTAAAGCCATGTGAAATTATATAAAATTCTAATTTAAATGGCTAAATTTAATAGCTCCTACAGTAATATAAATTTTTGCAGATTTATCTGACTAGTTTAAATGTTGGGGTTGACCCCTGCAAAATTACACATGGAAAACCCAATAAATCCAAAGATTTCCTATGGATCAGCTGAGTTTTCCAGGTATCGTTTATGAGGATCTTTTCTTTGATGTTCTTGTTACATGCTTAACTTTGACTCAGATGTTTCTCTCAGGAGGTGGTGGAGCCCAGACACTGAGCTACAAGTGTGAATATTGTGCTTCAAATCTGTTCACCGTGTAAAAAGGTGGGTGTTTGCTAATATATTCACTTCATCACTTTTATTAAGACACAATATGTCAGTGTTTGTGATAAAAAACATCAGTTATCGCACATTTACAGTAACAGCCGATGCATACAACTACAAAAGTACAAAAAATATGTGGTTTATTGCAAGTAGTCTAATAGTTTCTTGTTTTATTGCCCATCATGGGGATTTATCATACAGACTGCATATGAAGATGAACAAATCCTCCATTGTGTCTCCCACAGGTTTCCTGTAGAGCAGTTTTGCAGCTCATTGTGGTTGCTCTGGCAAACTCCAGGCTAATCCAAAAATAAGCATGAAAAGAGGTGAGTGGAGCTGAGGTGAGTCATGCAAGCTTATCTGGTTTATGAATTATGCATAACTTTAAACCTGAACACAATTTAATCAAGTGAGTGATATAAAACACAACTCTGGTACAGTTTTTATGAACAGAGAAACTACCCATAGGGACCAAAATAGTGTTTGTACCAGGCTGTAAACATGTTTATTTCTGCTAAAAAGTTGGGCATTTTAACATGGGAGTCTATGGGGATTGAATTGCTGTTGGAACCAGCCTCTAGTGGACACTCGAGGAATGGCAGTTTTTGGTAATTCTGTGCTGGCTTCATTTGGGAAGATACTAATAGTAATTAACAAACTGTCTTCCGCAATGAGATTGTTATCTATTTCCATAAAAGATAGGATAAAACTTTATTAATCCTAAAGAGAATTCTTCTGCCAGATACTGTTCAGGAAAAAAAAATAATGATATATCATAAGAAATGCAGTGCTTAAAAGAATAAACAATAATATGAAAGTACGATACGTTACTGAAATACAATAAATGAGCTAAGATAAAGCTACAATAGAAGAGTAAAAAGAAATACTGGAAATTATATGAGGATAATAAGTAATATAACACGCATGACAGTAAAAAAAATGTAATAAATATTGTATTGCACTTGATAAAGGAAATTAAAAGGAAATAATGCACATACTGACAATATTGTACATGAAAGTGAAATATTGCAAATTTAATCAAAATGAAATGTTACATATGAAGCTAAAATATTACACCTGACAAATAAAAATATGAAATATTGGGCATGAAATGAAATGCTACACATGATGCAGAAGCTATTGTGAAGCTTATTGAAAATAGTGTTTAGATCTAAGAGTCCGGTGTTTTGGCTGCCATTTCCTGCAGAAAGGCGAGGAGTTATACAGTTTGGTTGGATCATTTGTCTCAGCAATGATCAGTGAAGTGAAATGGATAATACTAATAACATTTTTTTTTTGTAAATGGCCATATGGTCACATATAAAACCCCAGAGTGCTGAATCAATATCTGCGCCTATGGTCAGGATAATGTGCAGCCTCGACAATAGCAGAACTGATCTCCTGCATTATGAAAAGGTGCATTCAGTAGCCCGGCTGTTTCTTTAATAGCTGCACCCAGCTGAATTTCTGTAACACACACAAACTCCTTCTTTACCTCGCATGACTCACTGGCAGGGGCACATAAGGTTACAATCAGCAGCCACAGAGCACATCAGCACGGTGAAAGGGTCCCTGTGGGCCAGTACTCACAGCAAGGTTCTCCCACACAGAGAAATAAAAGTGTTGGAGGCAGACGGAGGACAGGGAGGGAGAGATGGAGGTAGGCAAGGTAAGAAATGAAGACGAGGGAGTCAGGAGAGTGTGAATGTGGGAGGGAGGGAGGGAGGGAGGGGGTGAGGAAGAGACGGATGTTGCCCGTTAACCTCAGACAGGAATATGGGTAAGAAAATATTCTTTCCACCCTGACGTAAGTACCAATAAAGAGCCCTCTCCTCCCTGCTTTGTGGGTGTGTTTTACAGTCTCAGGATGTGTGTGTGTGTGTGCTTATTGAGGTACAACATGTTCCTGGCTGTGAGTGTGATTTAAGGCCAAAATATCTGAATGAAATTCCACATTCATAACAGAAAACTGTGAAAAACAGTAGTTTGTTTGTCATGTGGAGATATTACTGCAGTGTTTTCAAACAGAACTGATGCTAACACACCTCTAGCAGCTTCTGGAACACTAATAGCTTGGATTTAGTTGTTGTTTAGAGTAATGGAAGGTTTGCAAATGGATTTCGAGTGTGATATTAGAGCTAACTGGATCCAAAATGTGCAGTAGTTTTACAACGTACATTTTCTGACTTAGTCATCCTAATCTAAGAGGCTGTGGTTTAAGGATTATTTCCCTATAGGAAAAAAGTAATTAGCAGAGAAAATGAAATGTTGGGATTTGTTTTTGGAGAGCCTGAAGGGAGCCTAAGCAAGGCTAGATAGCTTTTTGCAGATCTGTATATTGGAATTTTCAATTAGAGAAAACAAGCTGTAAAAAGCCAGTCAGTTATCTTTACCTACAAACAGCTGCACAACAGTAATCCCTAACAGGCGAGTGTGGTTGTTGTGGTTTGTTTTTTTATAGACCTATGTTGTTGTTCTTACATTTTACATGTTGTTTTTGTCCCATTTCTGTGGTGTAATTGTTTAATAGGGTATCAAAAAGGTACATTTTGACCAAATCCACTGCATTTTGGTTTAGTTTGTTTGGTTTGTGGGAGATAGAAGGAAGGCTTATATCACACATACATGATTTGTGCATGTAAATTAGTTAAAATGTTTGTGTGTGTTACTGTGCGTGAAGGAAAAAGCTGCAGACATGATTACGTGGTGCATGTTTGTGTGCATGTGTGCGTGCATGCAGACGTTGCCCACGTCGACAGCATGAGTCAACAGCGAGAGGCAAAGGGATGGCTTCCTGCCTGGATACCCAGCAGGCCTTTGCTCGGTGTCGTAACTCTCTCCAGCAGTTCCTGGCTGCCTGATAAACACTTTGGAGTAATCTACCTATGCTAGCTCTAAACACATCGAAACGCTCCGTCAGCCTCCTAACTGAATCGTCCCTCAGTCAGTGGAGAAAAATTAAATTTCCGTCCATCTACAGCGTGCACAGTGTCTCTCCTCCTCATCCATTTGTATGTAAAACCTCAATGCAGATCCATACTGTGGATTACCTTGGCAAAAAAAAGCTGCTCTGTGGGGGAGGCCAAGGCTTTAGGAAAGTGGAATTAGATACATTTGCATTCATGCTGCACACCCACAAGGAGTGACCTACTTAAATCCCAGGAAGCTAATTGTACAGAGTAAACACACCCATGGACGATTATGCAACTGTCTGGATGCATCTAATTAACGTCCAAATCATAATTTGATGGCATTAATGAAAAGGCGCCTTTTTGCAGATTCCATGAATCACCAGAATGACCAACAGATGAACAAATGGATAGCTGAGGGAGCCCAGTTGGCTGACAGATCTGCACTTGTATTGTATTTTGCTGCAGTCTGCCAAATTCACATTAGCTGAGTAAGCAGTTGGTGCCTGGAGCAAGACTTTTGACTTTACTCTGGTGTTGGTGCTGAGGAGGATGCACGAGTTGTTTTAAAGTGGGAAAAATTTCAGCAGTCTCATTGATCCGGCCAGGATGATGAGCGGTTTTATCTCCTGCTGTCTGAACCGGAATTCATTAAAGACAAGACTGTGCATTAAAGAGAAATCTTTAAGGATAAAACAAGAGCTCCATCTGCTGGTTTCGAGTTTTTCTCACGATGTTAACAGACATGCACATCCTTGGAGAGCTCTCGGCATAATCAGGCAATATCTATAAGAGCCGTACATCACCGTTACAGCCAAACGGGGAGGCCTGAAGTCCTGAACCACCCACCCACCTACCAGTCCACACATAAATCAGCTCTCTGGAATTACAACCAGTGTGCAAAAGCCTTTGTCCTGTCCTGAAATCACTTCCTTCCACTTTGCTGAGAGCCTCACCAGAACTCTGCTGTTATGTTCTGTGCCTGGTGTGCTTTTTATCACAAAGTTTCCATTCTGTATTGTAGTACGGCAGAATAAAAGCACCATCCAAGCTGCCTTTTGCTGTTAAAATTCAACCTTGCAGAGAAGTGCTGCAATCCTTTCTTTAGCTGGCAAAAAAAATAATAGCAGTTTGCCCTTGAGTTTTCTCTGTGACATGTTTTACTGTTTATTGACTGTAGCTGAGAAGGATTTTCCCTGCTATTTAAAGCCAGAGAAAAGCAATTATTTAAGCTATGCTTTCTCTGCAGACCACAGTTTAACAAACCGAAAGCTTGGCAGCTTTTAAAACACATATTTATTTCAAACACAAGTAGAAAAAAAAGACTGTCTGTCAGCCATAAAAAGCAGTTACTGAAAGACAAATGGCATCATGTCATGTACGCAACCAAAATTACAAAGCACATGTTTTGCTTCTGACAGAAGGAACTCGAGCCAATTTGAATAATGAAAAAGCAGAACCGGTGCCGGAGCCTGACACCGGTCCAGCAGGGTGAGGTTGTTTTCTGAGAGCTGGATGGTAGTGGTACAGTGACTAACACTAGTGGTAAAATATTCTGCAGTTTAGTCATTTATTTGCGTGCATTTTCTTCTAATTTTAGCCCAAAAGCTAAACTTTCACAGGCCGGTTTGAGCAGAGTTTGGGCCTCGAAGTTGTTGCTGTTTACGTCCCACCTGAGCAAGCCACAACACATGCATCCTCCATAAGTCAGCTGTCCACTTACTGACCTCTGACCCTGATTTTAACTCAGTTATTTAAAACTACACGTTAAAAATGTCAAACCTTCCTCGAGCAAAGCTTACAGTGACAGTTTGAAGATGTGTGTGAGGGGGAGGCTGTGATTTCTCCTTTTTCTCGTTTCCACATCTTAAGTGTCTTTATGAAAGCACTAGAGGGAGCTAAGAGATTGAAATCATTCCTCTCTCTTTCTAGCTGTCTCTCATCTGACAATCCGTGGCAGAATACTCTCATTACCTCAGTGGAGGGAAAACATTACCAGGTGGCAGAGATCCTCGCTTAAACAAACAGAAGTGAGTCAGGACAGGGACAGAAGTAAGCCGGCTTTGCCCGTCTGTCTGCGTCTGTCGGTGCGCTATAATTAAAAGAGGTTACTGGAGGGTTACTGTAATCATATAAGAGCATACGGTATAATATTATAATAGCATGTAGCGCGTGGATGCCAACTTTTCTAGAGGGAGTTACATGTTTGTGGGTGATTTTAAACAGACTCCACATAGGAGGTGAACTGGCTGGTGTTTTGGTGCCATTATGGTTTGACATTTGTGTACTTTTTTAGATATTTTGTTTAGGTTCCCTTTAGCCTTCATGCATTTATTTGAGTTTTTCCTATTTTAAATGCTTTACATGACTTAATTCATAGTTTTAGACCTGTCATGTCTCTTTAAGTTCACCTCTGCATGTGTAAAAACAAAACTTTTTATTCATATTTTGTTATTTTGTCCAGTATTCTTGAACATTTGTCTTTTAAAATTACACTGTTAGTGTTGATGCAGTTAAAAAACTACAGTATTTTTTCTTTTTTTGCATTTAATGTTCTTGTTTTTAGCTGCAGCAGTCACTGATATTGTGTAAATTTGCTGTATCTATGTAAAAACCTAGTATTATTTTCTGATCATCCCAGTCAAACATGGAAAAACAATAAACCTTTCGGTAATTAAGGAAGTTCATATGGTTGTAAGATATGTGAAAATGTGCAAAACTGAGAAGAACACCCTGGTTTTAAGCTTTGTGATTGCATTTTTTGGTTAATTTAGCTGAATGAGATTATATTTTTCAATCTATATAGAAATATTTAATCCTTCCATTGTTCTGTTAATAAAAACTAGCTAAATTTGGGGATATTTGGTTCTCCAGACATTACATTATTACTTTGTTTTAACATCCACTACACTGTAAATCATTTAAAATTAATGCAGTTTAGAAACTTTAGACCCTCCGCTGCTTTAAATGTGGTTTAACTGTACTTCTGTTGTTTAATTAGTTTGATCATCTTATGAAAACTGGCTGAGTTTATTTAGTTGAGCTTGAGAAAACAAATTCAGTGAACTTAACATATTGAATCAACGAGTCACATAAACAGTGATTACAAATTGACCTGCTTTCTTTTGACATTTTCTTCTTTTAGCGTTAACATTAACTAATATAAGTAACAGTAACTTACACCCTCAGCTGTTTTGACCAGAATCTAACTCTAACAATCTTAACATCCTGGAAAAAACTGCTTGTATGCTAGTTTTGTTTTGTATAAACTTAATTTAATGAGTTGATTGAACCCTTTATTGGTCATTCATTCAAGTCATCATTTTTAAAAACAATGTTAGAAGATATGGGAGCCCTTGTTTTTAAGTTCTGAAGAGATCTGAAAAGAAAAAAACATTTTAAGTTAATTTTGCTAGCAAGGAGGAAAAGTCATTAGTTTACATTAGGAAAGCTACAAAAGATTAGTTGACTTGACTAAAATCCTTGATGATGTTTTAAAGTTTATGAGCAATGATACAAACTATAATGTAGATTTAAGCAGACATGATGTCTTTTTAAAGGCTCCCTCCTGCAAAAATCTACCTTCATTGCTTTATTAACATGTCAATATGCTGCTTATTTATAAGCTACAAGACACATCAGGAGTGGAAATAAGCAGCCAATACCTAAGCTGAGCATTTCCACCTTAAAGCTGCATGGATTCAGACTTTCAGGGTTTCATATGTAACAAAAATAAGCAAGCAATCCTGTCAACCCGTAGGATGGAGCTTTTTGTATCATTATTCCTCCTTAGAATGGGTTTAACATTTGAGCGTGCATAGCTGAATTACTCCAGTGTTACAGCTCGACATTGTTAGTCTGCATAGAGTAGTCTTACAGTGCTCGAGTTGTAGATGGAGCTGGTGTGCTTGAGCTGCAGCCAGTGTGGATTGGTGGGTGGCAAGAGAGACGAGGACTTCATAGATCTGCACATTCCAGAGTTAAATCTATGCTATTTTATGGCAGGAACAGATAATTTTCATGGATTAACTTCTATATATGTAACACTGAAATGAGTTTTTAGAGCAGGCCTGGCGGTTCTTCGCCCGGTTTCATGCGGCTCTTACGTTCACGTCGAATTTTGTGTTTGTGCTTTTGTACGGTACGTGCATCTCACGTACATGCGCGTTGACGCAAATGACTTGGAGGGAAAAACCACAGAGTAGTGTAGGCCTACCAAATTCACTCTCAAAATGGCAGAGAAAAAATGCACAGCCAAACGAAAATATGAAGATGACAACAGGACGTTTTTAACAGAGTGGGAGAGTTTTTTTGTTGTTGAACGTAATGGCAAGCCATTCTGCCGCATATGCCAGGCGTCATTAGTGCATTTCAAGGCTTCTAATCTTCAGCGGCACTTCAGTTCCCTCCATGCTAACATCAAGCAGGAATTTGAAAAGGGGACTGAACTCATTGAATTTAGACGTCATGAAGCCTGTGATGGAAATCGTCAACTACATCCGCACATGCGCTTAACCACAAGCAGTTCAAGAACCTCCTCACTGAGCTGGACCAGGTGCTTCCAGGTGAGCTGCTGCTGCACTCAGGTAGCTGTCAGAAGGCAAGGTGCTTTCCTGCTTCTTTGAGCTTTTGGATGCAGTGAAACTGTTCATGGAGGAGAAGGACAAGCACTATCCTGAGCTGTCAGATCTCAAGTGGAAGATAGATCTAGCTTTTTTGGTCAACATGCTGTGTCACTTGGACAGACTGAACCTGACCCTGCAGGGTGGGTCAAAAATACCGCCTGCTTCGAGTGGCAACAACTGATTATAAACCAGATTTGAAAAGGATTGTTGAGGGCAAGGAAGGCTAGAAGTCCCACTAAGCAACATGCATGGTAAGAGGAAATATGCTATTGTAAATTATTCTATTTTGGTTGTAGACATGAACTGAACATTGGACTGAGAGTTTGTTTGTGAGACAGTGCACAGTGATCACTGTTGAAAATGACTGGCCTGTGGTGTTAGTTCTGTGGGACTCCATTTTTGTCATAATCATGTTAATGTGTGACATTTACAGTAAATCTGGCAGAGCAGAGGTCTCTATGTGAGAGAGAGAGTGAGGGATGGGGGCAGTTCATGGGTATGATGGGGCTCTTTGCAGTAGCACAGTAACAGCTGTGGCTCTGAGCCTCTGACTGGTTGGCCACCCCTATTTTAGAGGTTTAATCACCAAGGAGTGACTTCAAGCGTTTATTGATAGCTGTGAGCAACTTACACTGAACAAACGTTGGTTTAAACACATTATGAATTACAATATAGTACAGCGCACCCAAATACTATAAAATATCATTATAGCAATAATATGTCTTCACAGGAGTTTTATTATTGAAAATGAAATATTTGTAATGTTCATTCAGTAGTTCAGCATTGTGACGCACGGAGGCCTCACTTACAATATAGGCAATTTAGAAAAGATTTCAGCACATAAATAAGAAACCTAACAAAAGATCATAAAAGTCCAAAGGGATTAAAATGTAAAAATGTATCTATTATGTGCTCATATACTGCTTTTAGCTGCCAAAGGATGGTGGTAAATGAATGTTTTACCTCATTTCTCACTTGCATATATATTTGTGGTGCTGTAATGAATTAGATTTGTGGTGCATATGTAAAGAAAAGATATTTGAAAAAGTGCTGCAGTCTGGCAGGCTGATGTCAGCCTTGATGACTTCATGGTCTCCACTTCTGCAGCATCCAAGACACTGTCAAGGGCTGAGGCGTGGAGAGGGAAAGAAATATTCAGGAAACATGCATGAAGAGGAGGAATTAAGGAGGAGACGGCAAACATGCTGCAGAACGGTGTTTATCTCCATGTTTTATTAATAAACTAATAGTGAGTGGCTAAATCGAGATGATAGCAGAATATTTTGGCCTCCAGAATATTAAACGTGGTTTATTGGGAGTTGAGGTGTTTTGATGTTCAGTTCTAAATATTAAAAGGAGGAGGTGGAGGCTTTGCTGCACAGGCTCCAGCAGCAGGGATGTAGGAGGGGTAAAAGGGGTAGAAAGCCCTCCACCCGCCCTCTCCCACCTTCCTTCCTCTCTCCCAGCCTCGCAGCGTGGCTCACTCCCTCCCTCCCTCCCTCCTTCTCTCTCAGGCTCTCCCTCACTCAGGCTCAGGGCTCTCAAGATCCAGGTCGGGAGAAATCGCGGCGACAATCTCGGAAGCGAAGATGCGGGGGGTCGTGGCCGCGGGAGTCGCCGTGCTGTGGGCGCTGCTGGCCGCTCTGGTGCCCGGCGGCGCGTCGGAGCTGGCGACGGTGGTGCAGGAGCAGGTCAAGCCCGAGTCCACGCTGCTGAAGCCGAAGGTTATGATCGCCATCGTGGCTCGGAACGCTGCGCACAGCCTGCCGCACTACCTGGGCTGCATCGAGAGGCTGGACTACCCGAAGGAGCGCATAGCGATCTGGTGAGGGATGCAAAAGTGGCAACACGGGGTGGGAGGGGGAGTTTCTGGGTGACCTGAATCCTACTTTTTTTTAAGGTAATGTTTGACGAGGATTTCTCCAAGTGTGCGTAAATGCGCATTTCCAAAGCAGGCGTCGTTCCCTTCAGGGTACATCCAGTACACGATGTAGAGGGTGGTCTGCAGTGGAGCATGTTGCAATGAAAGCAGCGTGTGTCCGCGTTAATTATAATAACAGATTGTCAGTGTTGTGCTCGGAGACCTGTTGCTGCGCTTTTTCTTTTTTTTTTACGACGCACTTACCTCGCGTGTCTGCCGGCATCCAAATTGAACACTGAGGGGAGAAGATGAAAGAGCTGTTGTGCATGTTAGTGTTAGACTCAACCCTTAATCACGGTCCCCCCCTCTGCGTCTGATTCGGCACAAACCTGCGGAAACTGGGCGGTGAAACAGCAGGTAGGAGAGTTTTGGGGGGAGGTGGGAGGTTGTGGGGGCTCACATCAGGTAGGGTCCGGTGAGATAATAGAAAGTCATTAAAGTGCAGGTGAAGGGATGAAAGGAGACATTGAGTCGATCTGACAGCAGGACTTTGGGGGTGGGAGTGTGTGCAAGAGTTGTGCCAAGTCATGCGTAAAATGTGTGTTGTGCGCCCTTGTGTGGTGTGGATGTGAGTTATGCAGGCAGATGGAGCAGATAAAAAGAGAAATCAAAGAGAATGTGATTATCAAAGTGCAAAGGGGATGAGAAAAATGTGAGATTGAGGGGCATGGTGGTGGGAAATATGTGCAAAGCTTTTGCCCGGAGCCCGATTGTATCCCTGGGCTGCTTTTGTTTTGTTTTTTTTTTCTACCCCTTCCCCTTCAATGAATGTCTTGCTTTTGTTTGCAGAAGGTCTGTTTTTAGTTCAGAGACACTCACACTGGAGAAATGCAATACAGAAAGAGAGAGAGGAAGAGGAGACTTTACTCTGCAGCAAAGTGCAAAAAAAGGGGGGGTGACTGAACTACCATGGCTTTGTGAGAGGTTTAGCCAACAGGGGAAGGGCCCCATCAGTTATGAGTGGCATCTCTGGACCCTGCAGACGGAAAAAAACAGTGTGTGCTTGAGGTGAATCAGCCACACAAGTAAATTTGTTGAAATCAGGACCACTGACATTTATTATTCGAGAATTAGGACACAAAAACATGCACAACATCCAAATTACAGGCTGTTTTAGATGATTATAGCCTCAAATATTCCCACTAACACTCCCTTTATGTCATAAAATATTCTGTTATTTACATTGCAAGTTTATTATACAGTCTGTTTTACATGCAGTAAGATTTATTTGTGAACATATATCTTGACACAGGCTTATGTAGCACATGGAAAACATAAATTTGCAGGATGAGGGTCACCCAAGAGGCTTTTAAATGATCAGGCTGTAATATGTGGCAATTGGAAACAGTGGAAATATGTAAAACAGCTTTAATGCTGTGGAAGTGATGATTTGTTTTGAGCAAAAATAATTTTAAGTGGCTCTTTGTGGTTTAATTCATAAAGAAATGATGCGTTTTAGTAACGTTTTCACTGTTGTATTATGAACCGAACCCACCCAATAAATGTCAAATACATGCTGAAGTGTTTTACAGTGTGTTATAGAGATGATTTCAGTTTAATACCTAAACATTAGGCTAATTCTGAAGCCTCTCAGTGGGACTAGAAATGCTTTTCAGATGAGTTGTGCAAGGATAAAGCAATAAATCTTCTTCCTTTTGACTTTCCACTTGACCTCCACTCCACATTAGTGCTGCTAAAATTTACTTTTATAACATTTTAGTCTTTACCTGGCAGCGCAGAGCAGCTCGGGAAGGGGATGACATGAAGCGAGAGGTTCTCCAGCTGGAGAAGAGCCAATAACTTTGCGGTTACACGAGACATATCCTCACCCAGTGGCTCAGTTGTTGCACTTTGCTGCTATAATGGGCTTGTTTCTATAGATTATGGGCTGGCTGATGTCAACTATAGGGGAACGGTGCTGCTGTGAAGCTTTACTTTGGTGTGGGGACACAATGTTCCTCACTTTAGGGTCCTCCTATAGTCTGAACAAGCATCAATGCAGACGCAGCAGGAAGGAGTGGAGGAGGATGCAGATGATTAGATATAATTTGGAGGTTATGATTAAAGAGGGAGAGACACCCGAGTCTTTTTACACCCAGATTGTCGTTACACCAAATTAGGAACGTGTCATTTTAATATGTACATGATGTGCATGTGAATACAATGTATAGATGAGCAAATATGTACAGAAAGATTATAGGGATGCACAGCTGTAAAGTGTTCTGCACCGAGAAGTTAATTAAGATCCGATGGTGTTACCATGTGATCTTTAGGGGGGTTGTGTCCTCTCTGTGTGAAAACACCAATTTGCCCTCCTATTATTAAGTGATAAATATATCAAATATGCCCTCCTTTCATGAACCCTGTCAAAGAGTGTGTCACTTGTTATTTTTCATGTATTTTTGAGAACACAAGTACTAAAATCACCTGTAAGTGTTCTGAAAGGTTTCAGAATCTCACAGGTCTCATTAAATGTAGCTTGCAGAAACATTGGAGAACCTGCTGCTGTCAGGTTGTGTCTTTAATACGTACCTGCAGCATCACACAGCAGCAGAAGCGTGTCTTTAAATTGAGAGTGATGTGTGTGTTTGTGCACGTGGCACAGCGGCGGTAACTTTCCAGTCAGTAAATAATGCTGCGTGTTCTTCTGCACATCTGACAGGTCGACTGTTACACAGACTCCAGGTTTATACGGTGGAAACTGTTTGTTGTAAAGCTCCTGGGTGAATCCTGAGCTCCATTACCTCGTTTACAGAGCTATGTGGGGTTTTTTATATGCTGGAGGATGCAAGTAAGCAGTCAACACCATGGCTAAGCAGATTTTGAGGGTTTTATATGTAACAAACTTAAGGAATCGACCCTGTTTGCATGCAAGACGAAGCTTTTTGTGTCATAATTCTCATGCAAAATCAGAGTGAATTGCTCCAATATTGCAACTTGCCATTGTGTAAAGTTGATTTGCTGTGTTTGTGCAGAGTTCTAGGTGAGCTGGTGTGCTCGAGCTGCAGTGACCGATGATGTAGCGTTACATTTAAGCTGTTTTAAGACAAAAATGGATTATTTTCATGTAAAAACTCATAAATATGTACACAGATATGAGTTTTAGGGGTTTAATTAATAAGCAAAGAAGGACTTTAAGATAAGTCTGTCATTACACACAAAATTAAGTGTCGCCGTTTTATTACTCTGCCAAGGAACACGGCGAAGTTATGTGACAATCGGCATCTGTCCGTCCGTCCATCCGTCTGTCTGTCTGCCTGTCTGTCTGTCAGCAACATTACTCAAAAATGGACTAACAGATCTGGATGAAATTTTCAGGGAAGGTCAGAAATGACACAAGAACCACCTGTTTAGATTTTGGTGGTGATGCAGCTCATAGTCTGGATCCATGGATCTGTTAAAGATTTCTGTATCATTGCCAGATAGCGGCACGGCGTCACTGTAACCATGACAACAAGTGAACACTACGTTAGCTGCCTGCTGATGATCACATTAATGCGATCCTACTACAAATGCAGACTTATCGGGACTTATCTGTTGGAAATCATACAATGACTGAGCAGCCTTGGTGGAGTATTGCGCTCTCTGAGTGCTTTTCTTGTTGTGTTATGCGACTGGGGTTTTTAGCACCTCAAATAAACCTAACATTCTTTCCTTCTGGTCCGTTTAAAGGATAATTTCACCCCTATTTTCCCCCAATATCCCAAGTCTTCATTCGGAAAGTTTTACATCTATTTATTCAGGTGAAGAACAGTTTCTGACATTCCATCTCTATGCTGTGTTTCTGCAACAAACTCAGTTGTTAATTAGACTTTTTTTTAATCCAAATTATGCTAAAAATCACTAAGAAGGCTTCTCCTACTTCTGTGTTGCTTCTAGTATCACTCTCTAGCCTTCAACAAATGCACAGTCACAGTTTGCTCTTGAAAGTATCCTCCCTTGGATTCAGGGCATTTCACCAAAAAAATATGATCACATCTTGGGAAGCTTCATATCCTGTTGCTTGTAAAGAGTTTTATATTCTTTCACCTAATTTGTAATTGCACATTTAAGATGATCTCTGCTGTCTCTCACACCCATTTCACTCAGGATTTACAACCACAAACATGTTTTCTAAAATCTCGGCAGGCTTCTTCCTGATCTGTGGATGTTGTGAGGAGCAAAGTTTCCAGTTTGAGCTTGCCTGCCAGATGATCAGATCATCCAGATCAGATCTCCTCCACCCTGTTTCTCCAGCTCTGACTCTCGCCTGGGATTGGTCAGTGAGATCTGCCTTCCTTCAGAAGTTTTCTCTCTGCAAGTGGGCACTGGTCTCACAGAGAGAGTCTCACTCTGCTGTTAAAGAATGAAAGAATGCAGGGAATTAGAGGTAGAGGGCGATGGTCGGGCCGAGGGAAGGTGGTCAACAATGTTGGGAAATGACCTAGAGGCCAGGGCATGTTGGTTAATCCACATTCCCTCAGTAGCTCCACTAAAGCTGCTCTGCTCTTCACCCTGTTGTGTTTCTCCTTTTCCATCCCTTTGTATCTAATCAAGCAGAGCAATGCTGCAAAAACATTTTTAACTGAAATTTTTAGACCATTTACTGTTATTTTACAGATTTTGCCTGTTTTGTGAAATTACAGATAATAACTAGTAACACTATAGAAAAAATATTGATTTACATGTAGTAAAATAACTGTAAAATAAAATTAAATCTTTACAAATGGTAGTTTTCTCTCTGAACATTCGGCTAAATTACACTACACTATTTTACTGTATTTACTATATTTTAAAGATATTTGCTGTTATTTGTTTAAAAAAAAGTGTATATTGGGAATTGAAAAATCATAAATATTTTTAAAACAGTTTGTTTTGAAATCAGAATTCTCTTGTTTTCTTAAATTACCGATAATAACTAGCAAAATCACCAAAACAAAGTAAAGGCTTAAACAATATATAATGTCCTCATCAAAAATCTGTACTTTAATTTCTTTTTAAGTTTGTTTGTTACAACATGTGGACCTTTTTGTTTTACTGTATTTGAATTTTTTAAAAAAATTATCAAAAATCCCAAAATGTTTTTAGCAAATTTTCTGTGCCTCTAAAGAAAAAATATGTTGATAAAAATATTTTAAAAAACTGTTCATATTTTAACGACTATTTTAGCAAAATCCCCTCAAAATTTTTAATTGGCGTCTTAACTGTAACAACAACAACAAAAAAACTGTAAAGAATTTGTTGTCCTGTATAGTTTGACTGCAAAATATATACAGTATTTCACTGCTTTGTGCCATGTCTTTTCTGATACCTTTGCTGCCAGATTCACAATTACTTCCTGATTTTTTAAAATGTTTTTTACAGTGTAAGGTGAAATTTAACACTCTAAACGACAATTTATACTGATCATAAATAGATAAAACTCTGAATTTTGATGCGTGTAACTGTCAAACTCAGTAGGTTGTCATGGAGCTGAGATGTTTCGGGAATTATTTTGTTAAAAACAGGGTAAAACATAAACCAGTGACTTTAGATCATTTTCCTTCCTTCTGGGAATAACAGATGTTGGGGAGTGACTAGAAATTGCAAGGAATATATGAGGAGGTATGTTATGCATCAATTATTGAAAACTACTGAAAGGTTAAGTTGAGAATTTAGCAGCTTTTATCCTCAGTCAACGGAATTTTACACGCTGCCTACAGAAGCAGCTTCAAAGGAAATCATGCAGGATTTCGTAAACTACGTTTGTCTTGACATTTGGAGCAGAAAACCCTGTAAAGTTTCAGGCCAGCCTGCTGTTATTTCCCTCCACACGCTGCTTGTTACCCGCTGCTTATTGCCTGCTGGCGGTGTTCATGTGCTGAAATGCTTTCCCAGGTGCTGAGCTGGGGGTCGACATGATTTGTGGACTTGTCAGAGATGAGCTCAATCTGGAAATCAGACCGCTGACATCACCTGCCTTCCCCAGAGGGCTCAATGTCTTTTTTGTTGTTCATTTAGTCATTTATCATCCAACCACTTATCCCATATTTTCTAAATATCAGTGTGCACAGAGACAATGATGTTTGGGCTCTGTGGTTTGGATTTTCATAGTTTTGACTGGATGAATAGTTTTCATCAATGCAGTTTACTGGCAAAAATCATATACAACCACAAATAAACTCTTTAACAGTCATGCAGTTGGTATATTTCTTATGAATAATGAGACAATTGTAAACCTGGATGCATCCCCAAAGCTTCAGGTGTGACATGACTATATAGGTGAAGAATTTCCATGCTGCAGGACTCACTGACAGATTTGCTGTGTATATATATAATTCTGCTCATGTCAGATAATGAGAGAAGTTTTATGTAGTTATCCTGGATCTACTATATCATGTCATGAGGAGGTCTGGCCCATATGATGTAATATAACATGACATAAACAACGTACCTTGTAAGTTATTTTGACAAATGCGCTGAGTTATGCAGTAATAAATGGACCAGAACAAATTGTACTTGAAGGCTAAGTTTCAGTTTTTCTGACTGTATGATTGATTTATTGTGACTGTGCTGTTGCATGTTGCAGCACTTCGGTTTGAAGCCAGACTTTGCTTTCGAAGTGACTTCAGCAGTGAGTTTGGCATCATCAGGAGGCATGTTGTATTTCTTCTGCCAGAGGCCAAGCAAACAGCCTCCAGTCTAACAGCAGCAGTCTGTCCACTGAGAGATCAGACTCTACACCAAATGTCTGATAAGAAAGCAAACAACTTGACCCTAAATTTGTAGCTTTGCCGAAGTTTTGCTCCCTGACACTGTTCGCAATAATTCTTCAAAGTCACTGACTTATTTTCCTGCAGCAACATGCCTTTGCAAAGGCAGCACCTTGAATTGTTCAGTGCACTGCTGTTCTCAGTCAGAATACGTCCCAAAAAGTGCACTGTGAAAAAATTTAACGCTTTTAACAGTCATTTTTTGGAATTTCATAGATTTTCTGAGTTGCTAAATTACAGATGTTCATTATTAAAATTACAGAAAAAAAGCACAAATTTACTTCTACTTTAATTGTTAAAAAAAAAAAAACAAGAACAAAAAAACAAAATAAACAACAAAAAAACAGGCTAAAATTAAATAATATCCACATTAAAACATGTATATTTACAAATATAAAATTTGGTTGTTTTACAGTCTTTAGATGTAGAATTATATTATTGTTTCATTGTGTTTAAATCAGAAAATAATCAAATTATTTACACATATTTGCCATTATTTTAAAGAAAATGTATCTAAATTAAGAAATAAAAAATGCTGAATAATTTTTTCAGCCGTTGATTTGCAGATTATGCTTATTTTGTTAGTTATTAAATAATATCCACATCAAATATGTAGTTTTTATAAATAGTAATTTGTTCATTTGTTCGCTGTATTTGAATCAGTAAAACATTGTTTTTATTTTACACATATTTGACATTATTTGAAAGAAAAATACATTGAGAATTTTAAAATGCAATTCTTTAAAACTGTTATGTTTCAGATTTCCCTCTTGTTAAATTTCATATATTTTGCACAATGACAAAAACATAATAGTTTACCTGTACACTATAAAAAAAACACAATAACAGACCAAAGCTATGAATAATGTTCATATCATAAACTGGTATTTTTACAAAGTAATTCATTTTTACAACATTTGGCTGTAAAATTACACTGTTTTACTGTATTTAAATTTAATCTGCCATTATTTTCAGTACTGTTTATTTATTTGGCACCATGTTTGATTGTTGCATTAATCAACAGTATTTAACACTTTGTTTTGGCGCCTTTGCTGACAGATTTCACTGACTTATTTTTACAGTGGAAATGCAACCCCTGTATTGATCAGACTTTGTGAAGTCTGTGCTTTTCCTTTTTTGCTGAACACATCAATAATTTTCATTCCCTCTGAATGACAGCATGGAAGAAAATGGAAAGGTGGCTCTTGTTGTGAAGGTTATCGGTTTTGTGATGTTGGACGGTTGCCGGTAGGGGGTTTCTCCTCGCCAGGTGTGTTACCTGAGGGCCCTTTCCCCTGTGGGAGCTCGGCAGGGAAACAGGGATTGTTGTTGGTGTTGTCACGCAAGAACTTTGGCCATTATGGGAGAACAGTTTAAACAAGTGTATGGAATAAATTATCAGGAGGGTATTGTGTGTTATCTTCTGCCGACAACGTGGGCATTTGTCAATGATTATCAGCATGCTGGTGTGTGTCAGCATCTATTAGATCACAGTGCTGGAACTCGGAGCTAAAATAGGCTTTAAATTTTCTGCAGTCTTCTGGTACAACAATAGCTATGGATGTGCATGTGTGTTTTAGATGGGTATGTGTGTTGCATTACGCACATAATGAGCATGTGTTCTGCTCTGGCTCAGCCCCTGTTTTCCATTCAGTTTCCCATAATAACCCATAAGGCCCACAGTGAGCCAGAACTGTGCAGCAAAACAGACCACAATCATCTGTGACCTCCCAATCAGAATCACCTGAGGAGCCCGATTCTGCAGCCGCATCCAATCCGTGGGAAACTTTAAAACATCTGCTCCCATTTTTGAAATATTCTCCAGAAACTCAAGGCGACATTTCCCAGATAGGCAGCTCCAGATGACATAAGCTCAGCAGAAGAAGATGCTTCCGTCTTTTTTCACCACATACTTCTGTCTGGAAAAGTGAAGTAATCTGCAGCTGATGTTGTGTATCTCAAAGGAACTCAGTTACCCATATCTTCTCCTTTTCACACAACATTTGACATCAAAGCTTAGTTACAGACACAACTAGTTTAAATCGAGTCTCGAGGGACTTGAAATAGTCAGAAAACCTCTGGCAGGGCCTTGTTGCCACCCTGCTGTGAGAAAGTCAGCTGATCCAACAGCCTGTGTCACTGTGGAAAGTGAAGTTTCACCACTTGGTAGCAGTGAAAATCAGGTCTGAGTGCAAAAAAGAGTCTGTTTGTAGTAAATACCTACACTGAAATAAAGTAAAACTACATATAAAGATGCGGTTACTCTGCATTTCTGCCATAGTCTTGTTTCCATAATGTGTTTTATGTTCATTTTGAAGCAATAAGCATGAGAAGATGTTATTAGAATGAGCAAAACTGAGAGAAGATGATCCTGATTGGTGATGGAAGCACCTTTTTTGGATAAGGCTCTGGCGTAGCTGGCATCTAACACGACTTGTCTTCACGTCTGGAAAACATAAAACATGGACAATAGCAGCTGCCATGGAAGAAAAACTACAACTTTCCTGATTTTAAAACAGTTCCTGAGGACTTGTTTTGTGTGTTTCTCTTTATCTTTTAAGGATTTCAGCAGCTAATTGTATTTCTGATGTCTTCTTCTGATGACACTACACAGCCCAGTTTGTTTGCTCAAAGAACTTGATGGAAACAAGTCTTATATGCATTTTCTTCTTAATTTTAAAAGAAGTTTGCTTCATCTTCACTCTTCTGGAAGGAACTAAACCCCCCAGTGTGTAGGTCCAGCTCTCAGTACTTTACTTTGCTGCTATACTAATTGAACTTCTTGTGTTTATGTTCCTCTGTACCGATCACATTTTGTTTTCACCCAAGAAGTAAATCTTTCAAAATATGAAATTGGGTAGTTTGCCTTTTAAAAAATGCTTGGTATGTTCCTACAACACTCTGATCTAGTAGTTTATAGCAAATATAGCTAAAATGGGAGTGAATGATGCATTTTTGGGGGAATATTTTCACCATAAATTAGTACACGTTTAGTAGTCTGGTGAGTATTCCCAGCAGCAGCAGCAGCAGCACAGTGGATGTCTGCAGTGAAGGACCATCATGCAGTGCAACAGTGTGGCTTATTGATGTGTTTTTTTCAGTGGAGAAGCTGCCAGACACATGGCCTGTGGTTGAAATGAGCTTTAAGTGTCACTTTGAGAAATGCTGAGTCACATTTTTTATTGTATCACTCGAATGGCTGCAGGGAATCTGTGGGAAAAGGAACTTTCTTTCACACCTGATGATGAGGCGTTATTACTAGAAATTACTATGCGGCATTTTCCAAACGCTGTGACTTCAGAGGCTCAGTCTTTGCCAGCAACCAGCAAATTCCCTGCAGAGCTGCGAGGTTGCAGCTGATGATGCTGTACCTGCCAACAGACCGACCTTTCTCCTCTTCGGCCTGCAGCATGAACGTATTCATGGGAAACTTTCCGCTTTAACTCCGACATATCTGTCCAATCAAGTGCACCAAACGGAGTGACTTTACTTTCCGATCCCTGGAAGTGGTTGTTCCTGCACTTGGCTGCAGGCTGTGGATTCTTGCTTAGATGCCCCATGTGTTACAGCACACTTCCAGCAGCATTGTCAGAGCTTGGCAGCAGAGCAGAGATCGAGCTGGCAAACACTGAAACGCAACGGCATCCTGGTATGAACAGAACGCTCTCATCTGGAGAGGAAGGAGGCCTGGATATGAAACCAGATCAGATGACGTGAAGGCAGGAAAAAACAGGCCAGGTACAGTGATCAGAGGAATGTTTTTTATGAACAGTGGAAGATTCAGTAGAAACACTCTTGTATTCGCAGAGGAAATCTAACAATAAACTGTCTGAGTGTGTCACTGTTTAACTACAGTGTTCCCCTCCCTCCTCCCAACATTCACTCATCACTTCTTCCATCTTCTGAAGCCAGAATGTGTTTCACATAATGAATTGCTGTGATTGTGTGACTGAACCTGCTTTGAATGTTCATGTAGAGAACATATTTAGAAAACAAGTGTTAATACATCCTGTTATTGACATGAATTAGCATTTAAAGGTGGTGTAGGCAGTACTTTTTGGCCATCTTTTTTATCACCCTTTTCAGACGGGATACGCAACATTGTCGGCTTTATCAATCTGTTAAAGTAACGGCATTCGGTTATTCAGAGGTAGACGACTTTTCTGTTAATGTTCTTCATTGGTTCATTTAGACATACCTGAGACAAACAACAGAAAGAGTCACGGAACGCTAGCAAAAGTTGCAATACCTGTGAAATTGAAAAGTACATCAAGGGATGTAACATACATAATAATGCATTAATAAACAAAATGTTACCTCTAAACTAATACCAAGCCTATAAATGTGTCCAAATAACTAATCACCTCATTTGTTAAAGATTTCTTAAACTTTGAAAATTCTGTCCATGTGTGATGATAATCTAATTACTACCTAGTGAACAGTAAAATGAAAATATCCTGATAGGTGTGACGGAAAGAACAGCAGCTGATAAACTGTGACTGTATAACTATTCTCCTCTCTGAGGTGAAGAAAACTACACAATGTGGCTTCTTCTTAGATCCTGATAGATCCTGTCTCCATGTCGGGGATAGATATAGCAGAATTACTGCTTCACATGGGTGAATGCGTGCAACTCTATCGCTTTGCAGATGCTTACATGCTATTTGATGCTGCAGGTATTTAATAAACTCAGAGGAGAGATTTCTGCAAACACCTGGAAGCAACAAACTGAAATGCATCATACTGCAATAAGCTTGCATTAGTAAAGAGGCCTTGCAGAATAAGCAGAATCTCACTGTGTTTTAACCCAGGCATAAAGAAGAATTTAATCAAATTGCCAGAATTTTTCCTCAATTTATCCATTCTCTGCACACATTTTCCTCATTTAAATATAGGTTTTATGTCACGAGATAAAACATTTCACTTTATAACATAATAAAAAGTGTATTGTTGTAGCAGGGAAAGTTAATTGTCATATCTAGAGCCTGATATTTTTGTTGGTTGGCGGATAACATCAGATGATATTGACCTGTCACAGAAACACAAATATAAGGGGTAATGAAAACTACAGAACCTGATATAGAAACAGATGGTGTGGATAATTTAGAAATGGTTTCATCACATAGTTTGTGCAGCAGTACGATACTCTCAGTATTGTCTGCAGCACATGTAGCAGAGAATCACAGCTGAGCAGATTCTGATGCAGCGTCAAGCTTTATCTTAATCACTTGTTAAGTATTAGCCCTGAAAATTCAGTGATGATCAGGCTCCGGTTTTAGTATAATATGTTTGTATGTTGGGAAAATGTGAATATATGTTGTTATAGCATCAAAAAACACAACAAAACTAACAATTTTTCGACTTTATAACATGACACTGATCCATTTTTTTGTGGTGTGGCAGTGATACACTTTCATATCGTTAGAATTGCTGCATATTCATATGTGTGCATATATTCTAATGTAAATATTCTGCAAAAAGTAACAGTTTAGAGACTGGAACTTTAACACTACAGTCTTCTATAGCAGTGAAAACCGGCTTTCTTTAATGTTTAACCATGATGAATATCTTGTTCTTGAATATAAACGCTGAACGTTACACTCCGGTGCAACTCCGCCAGCCTCGGCTTCTTGTGTTGACCCTGAGACTCATGAGGAATTTCAGTCAGGAGGTCCCGTCTCACCGACCTCCCCTCCTCCCTTCATCTCCTCACCCGTCCACCCCCACCTCTTTCTCTTTCACCCTGTTAGGCCATCAAGAATCTGACAGCCACGTCAGCCCACAGACTGCACAGCCGAGTCAACGCACTGGCATAGTTATTATGTTTTAACAGCATCCACGTTCAGGTCTGAAAGAGGCATTCTTGCTCCTTAATTACACGCAGCACCCAGTCATTATTGGCAGTGATATTAGATAGTTTATTGAATCAACAGCCAGCTGACACTCGCCTGCTGGATCCTCTCAGACCTGTGTTTACCTGAAAGGGCCGGTTTTAGAGACAAGCCTCTGTGTTTAAGGCCAGATTATTGGACACTTTTGTGGAGGAGGGAGGAAGAATGACAAAAGAGTGGTGAAGTAATGTTAATAATAAAGGTTGGTTAGAGGGATTACAATGAGACCGATGTACCTGTAGATTTGCTGCAATCTGACTAAAGTCTAGTGTTGATTATTGGAATTTTTGAATTTTTATTAATGTAAAATTTATGCAGTTAGATTTTTTTTGTTATCAGTCTATTCACTTCATTCGTCCTGAGAGGGGAAATTGTTTTACAACAGTAACATTCATGCATGCAAACATTTAGTATATTTGCAAACTGCTTGTTTAGTCTGGCAATACAGAGTTTGATCTAATCTATAAACCACTGGATGATTGTGAGCTGGTATAAGATGTGGAAAAGAGGGACAAAGCTAATGTCAGCCAGAACACTGGACACTTAGAGCTACACAGTATTTTCAGTATCTCTGTAATATTACTTCTCTACTTCTTTGCACAGTATAAATTTCTGCATCACGTTTCACCAATATGTAATGTGCATTATTTCATATTTTCATTTTTCAGGTGTAATATTGCAGTTTCATGTGTATCATCTCATTTTCATTTGCAATATTCTTATCACCTTCATGTACAGCATTGACAATATGTCATTTTCATTCAATTTTTCAGGTGCAGTATAATATTTTATTTCATTGTTTTGTTATCTTGTATGATATTACTTGTTACCCCAGTATAATTGCCACCGTTACTTTTCACTGTTTTGCTACAGCCTTTTCTTAGTTTACTTATGTTATTTCAGCTATGAATTGTACTTTCATCCTTTTTCTTTACTTTCGTATCTTAAGATAGATTGATGCATGTATGGAACATATTGCAACTTTGCTTCTTTGACAGATATTGTAATTGCAATATGAGTATCAATTTTAGTTGGAATAGGCTTTTTTTCATATGTTAGTATGATTTATAGGCCATTAGCATCACATTCACTCATTTTTGTTAGTATTTTGTGGCATTATCAAGAAATTGTGGCTCCTGTGATTTGAACGTTCTGCAATTTTGCTTATATTTCGACTCATTGTTCAGCTGTAATCATGTCAGTGTGTCTTGTGCACGCACATTTGATAACAAGGGAAGAGCTGTTGATCTGTGCAGTGATACAGACAGGGAGTGGTGGGATGTGTAGGTGAAGGCATGTGTTGACCAGATGCTGATCATAAAGGCCGAGCAGGAGAGAGGAAGCCTGTAACTCCTAAAGCTGCAGGCAGCAGAATAATGAGGCAGCAGCTTACTGTAAACTTCAAAAAAAGTAAAGAGGAGACGCAGCATGACGGTTAGGGTCGGAGATATGTGGAGGTATGGAAGGATGAGAAGGCGGATATAAGGCTGGATTATGTTGCATCACAGTTGTATCTCCATCTGCTGTGCGAGGACGCACCCACAAAATACTGCAGAGGTTTGAAGAATAGAACAGGCCTGAGCACAGCTGAAGGGTTTTAAAGCAACTGGAAAGGTTTCCTGACTTGGCACTGGGGTCATAGTGCAGCACAGTTCAGCTGCTCGGGCTGATGTTGCCCGAAGGTCAAGGAAATTGAGGAGAAGAACGCATAGAGGACTCTAAAATAGAAGGAGGAGAATTACATCCCATAAAAATGAAGGAGAGGCAGAACATGAGGCACATGTACAGTATATTGTCAGGTATGCATGAGCTTTGCTTGATCCGGGCAATAAACAGAAGTCTTTCTTGGTTTCTCTCTATTTGTTTCGCATGTAGACGCCGTGTGCATTCGCTGCTTTGATGTGTACATCACTAAGTTTCCCCATATCCAGAAATCATACGGCACACTGAGATGCAATGTGGGTAATGGAAAATCACACAGTGTACTCTGAGTGCTTAGTGCTCGGAGGGGCTGGGCAGGAGGAGGGGCGGCTTCCAGGATGTGCTCGCGGAAAAAACTGACAAAAAGAGAGTTAAAAAGCAGCATTAATTCTAAAGAAATTGATGCATTTTTATCGCTGGTGAGTTAAAGCAGCAAAACAAATGCTGCTTATTACTTAACTCATATTTTAAACCTTCTCTTGTCAAGTTTGCGGCTCTTTCGTAGACACTCTTCAATCTTCAACTAATTACCTGAACAAAGAGAGACAAGAAGAGGCTTTAAAAATACAAAAAATAGGACCTTAATGCTATTTACTAAGCTGAAGTGAAACCATAATTTGTTTTAATGCAATGTGAGAGAAACAGAGTCAGTCCGATCATTTTATACGTTTGGAAGAGGCTTTAATGAGCCCTGTGAGGGATTAACTAAACTGTTTTAAACCATTTTGGTACAATTTTGCATATTTTTACTCTAGATTTCCCCATAAAACAAAGCTGTGCACACCCAAATCCCCCCTTTTCTTGCCCTTCTACCTCACTCATCCTCACTGTGCCATAAATGTACACATACTTCACTGCATGTTCCAACTTTAGTTTGTGTTAAAATCTGTGCCTGGAGCTGAGTCTGTCATCCAGAGATGGCATGTAGGAACACATTTATTTCCCCCAGCGATGCCTGCAGTTTAGCAGTTGAAGAAACATGTAAATATGTGTGCACATCTACTCATTACCAGCGAGTCAGGTGTTTCACTGTGTGCCTCGCCGGCGATAAAAATCAAAAAAGAAGCAACAGCTTGTCATCAGTGTAGTCAGTTATGCGCTCATGCATGTGCTTGCATATGCACTCACCACCTTTTACACACAGTCGGGCAGATATATTTAAGATTTTAAATGAGCACTTCTGCTACACGCAAATAAGCGGTCACTGTGCTGTAAAACAAACAGGACACAAAAATGAATGTCCTCGTGTCTGTAAGTTGCAGGCAGGCACACGCACGAGATGCCATTAAAATTATTGACCTTCACTCCAGCTGGTTGTTTTGTTGGATCAACAGTTTATCTGTCTGACTGAAGGTGATTGAAATTCCAAACACAAGAGAGCTGGCTAGCGTTTGAGTGTGATGCAGGACTGTACATGCATCTGGGTGGTTATTTCATGTGTGTAATTTGTTCTCACGTTAATGTGTATGCATCTGTTTGTTTATCACATGGAAAACAGGTGTTGTGTTGCTGTTTTTTTAGCATAACCAACAAGAGTTATCTTCTCTGTGGACGGTTCATGTTTGTGTTTCTATCTCTGTCCATCCACTCTAAAATTGGGTGTGATTTTGGACACAACACAGCAAAGGAATATTACAGCAAGCAGTGGAAAACTCCATCTCACTATGTGTGTGTGTGTGTGTCTGTGTGTGTGTGTGTGTTTCTGTGCATACATGCAAGCTGCTCTCACATTCTGTCCACCTTTCCTGTTTAAATGACGTCTGAAATGCAAAAAGAGGCAGCGACAGGTGATATTTATTTATCCGATGCCTCCAAAAGTGTAGCGATAGCAAAGTGGGATTTGGGGCTTGTTTACGCTTTTAATTTCTCTTGCACAAATTTATTTATACACACATCCACGCTCTTGCTAACACATACAGTGGCCACAGTGTCTTCTGTGAGTCAGCTCTGCTGGCTGAAGTGGAAATCTCTGCAAAGACACGGAGATGCAAACCACAGCGATGACAAACCAGCAGCTTTCTTTCTCACTGACATCATTTTGTGTCAGTTTACCTTTCCAGTATTTAGGTGTTAAGTTGTTCACACATCAATATTCATATTTAAATGAAGCAAAAGATACATGCAGGCTGAGTTATTTGAAGTCTTTACACAGGAGTTCTTTGTTAGAAACCTGCGATTGTTAGAAAAGCAGCAGCCAGTCTGCAAAGGAGGGTTTCTGTCTGATTGTTTTCTTAACCAGAGTTCCTTAGAGTCATGTCTGTCTGCACGGTGACTCCGCAGACTTTGTGCAGCAGTGCAGTAAATTAGGCAGCAAGGACACTTTGTAACACTGAGGCTGCCTGTTGTAGCATCAGACAGTAATTAGAATGTTTTCTTCCATAACATGATCTCCTGAATGTCACAGCTCAGACCGTCTCAATATCTCCTCTGTTAAATCAAGCTCTCTAAGTTATGTTTGGCTCTGAAAATCATCCAGATGTAGTGTGTTTAGCACCTGAACAGGCTGTAATTGAAACTCATTTGAATGTGTTTTTGTGTTTCAGGGCAGCAACAGACCATAATGTGGACAACACCACGGCCATGTTGAGAGAATGGCTGAAGAGAGCCCAGCGTCTGTATCACTACGTGGAGTGGAGGCCGATGGAGGAGCCCAGGTGAGGTTGGATCATTTTAACTGAATTTTTGTGTCTTAATAGATTGCTGAAGACCAGTTAAGGGACTTTTTTCTTGCATCAGGTCTTACACAGATGAGTGGGGTCCAAAACACTGGCCTCCGTCCAGATTCAACCACGTGATGAAGCTGAGACAAGCGGCACTGAAGGCTGCACGAGAGCGATGGGCTGACTACATACTGGTAACCGCTTCGATTCATGTGGAAATACGCTCATATGTCACCTTTTATAATTAATGGTTGCATAGCTTTATCATCTGCTGTTTACAAAAGTTAAATAGTGAATCATACAGTAAATATGTACCCAAAACGTAAGATTTAATGAGGAGATTTTGGTTGGTGGTGGATTGAGCTGTAGCAGCAAACGATGTTGGCATAAGTGGATCAGCAGATTAATTGAGAGAAGATTAGGATTAAACTATAATAGTTGTGCTGTGTGAAATGATACAGGTCACCTGATGCTGGTGGAGCAGAAAGTGATTAGGGAGAAGCGAATGATGCCGATCAGCTGATGCAAGTCTGACTTCTCTGCTTGAACTAATGCAAAGCTTAGTGTAAGCACTGAGAGTGTTAAGTTAGCTTTTCAGATTTGCAAATGGCAAAGTGTTGTTTGGATTTGGATTTGACTGTTTTTATCTTGTACAACCTGATGTAGAATTCAACAGTATATGTGAAATTGTGACTAACTAGTTGATGTTAGATGATTTTTCTTGTTGAAAAAATATTTGCTCAGATTATTTTTGATTAGATATGTAGTGCTTATGTATCCCCCACACTCATGGACGTGCAGATGGTGACGCACACTCTTCCTAAATGCATGAAGGCTTCACGCTGGATTACTGTCAAATTGTCATAAAGCTTCTGACATGACTGATAGACTTTTCAAACACAAACACAAAATCAGTCACTATGAGGGAGGATACAGACCTCTATAACCTTGCATTAACTTGTGGATCTATATCAGAAATCATGCATTTGACAGCTATAGACACATTGATTTTAAGAAGTTTAATAAATGAGCTGTAAATGTAAGAATTTCCAGTATAATACATTTAATATTTTCTGTGCTTTTGATCACACACAGCAACGTATTACAAGATGCTTGTTTATTATACATTTCTAGACTTGTTTGTATTTTCATTCAAAAGACTGTGTATGTTTTACAGATCATGTTTTTACTGGTGTTTTTGTAGTTTGCTAGAATGTATAGCAGGGAGAGATCAAACTGCGAATGAAACAGGAGTCCAGATTCACAATTTCTTTTACTGCCGATGCGCTGTTTCTCACCAGCGTGCACTGTCATGATAATGTGTCCAGTTCCTCCTTCTCATTCCATGTCGAACACTGGAGCCCTGCAGCTGCGACCTCAGTTAAATCTGTGAGGGTTTAGCACTGAGGCCTCGGGGTGGAGCTGGGATTAGGCCTTTATTCCTTTGTGGTTTCTGTACTCAGATGTTGCTCCTCTTTAGTTTGTAGATAGCGACAACCTGCTGACCAACCCTCAAGTTCTGAACCTGCTGATGGCTGAGAACCTGACGTTAGTGGCGCCCATGTTGGAGTCTCGCTCGCTCTACTCCAACTTCTGGTGTGGCATCACCCCTCAGGTACAGTCTGGACTTAATTCATCCATTTATCCATCCACTCAGCTACATTTATCAGCCTCATGTTCTTTATCTCCCTCCTCTCTTTCAGGGTTACTACAAGCGAACGCCAGACTACCAGCCAATCAGAGAGTGGAAGCGGCTCGGTTGCTTCCCCGTTCCCATGGTGCACAGTACTTTCCTGGTGGACCTGCGCCGTGAATCCAGCAGAGATCTGACCTTCTACCCTCCTCACTCTGACTACAGCTGGGCGTTCGATGACATCATGGTGTTTGCTTTCTCAGCACGTCAAGCAGGTCAGTTTGAAGCTTTCAAGTCGCAGCAAACTACCAGATTTGTAGTGAAGATGCAAATGTCTCATGACAGCTTCACCCTGCTGACCTGAGGATCATCAGCGACTTCATTACATAATTATCAGTTAGTTGCAAACTAGTTTTTATTTTGCAGATTTTATGTCTTTTTTTTTTTTTTTTTTTAACATGCATTTATTGTTACTACTTTGGGGTTTCAGTTTTCCAGTACTCTGTGGGCATCAACACCACTCTTGGCAAAGTCTGCATGTTATTTCTACACTTTTTGCACCTCACATGTCATTTTATGTTGTTTAAATAACATGCAAGATGGTTTGTCCTAACAACACTGCATGCAGTGCAATGCCAAATGCAAAAAATGCATTCAATGAACTTAAAACAAAGACTTAAAAACACACTTTTTCATGATACCAGGCACCTGCATGCATATATGTATAACTTTTTAAGAGTCATCAAGCAGTATATTTTGTTGAGAGGGTTTCTGTTTAATTACATATTTCATGTACACTCTAAAGTGACAAGTGAGTGCATGTGGGAAAAGATATGAGCATCCAGCGGTAGTCTAATTTCTAAATGTTTTTTTGGTGAAGAAGCTACACAAGCCTGTGTGTATTTGTGTTTATATGTGTCTTAAAGTGTACACGTGTGTGCAAATGCCTCGTGCCAGCTTCACCTCTTTGACCTGAAGATCATCAGCGACTTCATTACATTATTAGCAGTTTGGCTGCCAGACTGGTTTTTATTCTGCAGATGTGCACTGCAGTTTAACATAGAGGGACTTTTTTTTATTGGGTTTATGCACATGTCTCAGATTAAGGTAGATGAGTGAGAGCACAGATAAATGCATCCATGTGCGTGACTTTGACTGAGTATGTGGGTGTTTTTAAGTGTGTAACAATATCAGTGTTTGTAGATTTGTGTTGTTTGACTTGACTAATGATCTAGAAGAATCAAACAGGATCATTAAATTTTCCTTTTCGTAGACAACAAGGGTGTCTGGCAATCGCCTGAAAAGAAAAACATGAAAACATTCACACAACCACTAGCAGATGCAAACACAACGACGCTGGCAGAGTGTCGTCATCTCTCATGCTGGTTTCAGCACTTAGAGCAAGTGTATGCAATTATGCAGGATTTAAGAGGGAATATTTAAGCTTTGAAGAAAGATCAGAACTCTTCTTCTTACAAGTAAAGTCACTTCATAAGCAATATGTCATCCTCTTGCTTAATTAAATACACTCCTCTGTAGCAGCTTTGCAGAGACAGCCTTGCTTGGCAGGTTTTTCTTTTGCTACTGTTACACTGCACAAGGCTGCACAATATTAGACAAAACAACTGACACTGTAGTATTTTTCTTTTTGTGGTATATATTGCAAAATAATTTCTCATTAGATGACTTGAAGAACTATTTGGAATAGAGTTAGAATGAAAGAAATTGCTTTAGAAATTAATTTGGAACCTTTTTCATATGGTTCAGATCTGACTTTTGTGGTACATATTTAAATGGTCAAACGAATTTGATGTGTTGCCTCCTGTAGTGGCGACAGTTGCATGACACTGCTGCCTTTTTTGGCCAACATCCTCTTTTCTGTAGCTGAGATATTTTCATACAACTGACACTGTGTTTCCAAATCTTCCTTTTCAGTGTTTCTCTCCTGGTTGCTGCTCATTTTGCCGTGCACATGTGGAGCCTCCATGCTGACAAACTCTGCGTCTTGTTAATAAAGAAAAAAACAACAACAACAAAGAGTATCCAAAAGCCTATAAATCTGAGAAAATAATGCTCGATCAGACAGATTTCATTTGTAGACTAGTCACAGAAAATGAGAACTGTGTGGATTTTCTTTTTGTATCAAACAGTATGAAAAAAGCTGTGCCCTGCTTTGCATTGCTCATCACAGTGCAGATGCTGAAAAGATATGTTGCGCAGCCGAATGTTGCACTTCATTTTAGCTTTCAACATTATCCTGAAAATGTGGCCGCAGTGTTCCCTGTTCAGCTAACGTTAACTAGCCTCACTTTCAATCAGTGTAGAATAGTAAACCAAACAAAACCAAAATGTAAAGCATGTGCATGTTTTGATTTAAATTTAATTGAAACAGGCCCCAGTGTATTATTTTTTTACTCACGAACATAAAAAATATGTTTACTTCTATTAATTGTAGAATGTTTATTTACAGCAGCAACTTTTTTCTGATTCAGACTTACTTTGGGATGGTTGTTGCTCGAGCTAGCAGGCTAAATCTCATAAAAAGGAGGCATGTGATTGGTTGAAAAGTGAGGCCAATGCCATTTAAAATTAAATGGTTTGAAGAAATAAAAGGAGTAAAATATGTGCAACAAAAATTTGCTCCATAATAATAATTTGAATATTGAATCATCTAAATTATTTATGTATTTTACACAACTTAGTATGTCTTTTTAAAAGTTGTTTCATTACCAACTTGAGATTCCCTACTCCCATTACTCCATGGGTAGCTTGTCCAACACTAACTCTTGCTCATTTCCTGGAGGAGCTGCAGCCTACGTGATATCATGAAATTGACTATAAATAGTACACCGTTTTGTGGCACATTTTGCATATAATTTCTATGCTTTTTGCACTTTTTGTGTGTCATTTTATGGCAATGAATAATACACAAGATGATTTATTCCAATTACATGATGTGAATTGGAATGCCAAATGCAACAAAATGCATTCTGCAAACAAGTGACTTAAATACTCTCCTTTTCATGATATCAGGCTCTGGCATGCAAATAAATAACACTTTAAGAATCACCAAACAGTTTATTTAGTAGAAAAATCTTCCATGTACTTAAACATTGCATGTAGACGCTAGAGTGAAAGAGTGTGTGCATGTGTGAGGAGGTATGAGCACCCAGAGGTGGTCTAAATTTTTGTGTGAAGAAGCTACAGAAACCTGTGTGTATTTGTGTTTTTATATGTGCTGTAGGTGTGCAGATGTATGTGTGCAACAGAGAGCACTATGGTTTCCTGCCAGTCCCTCTCAAAGCTCAGCAGAATGTAGAGGACGAAAGGGAAAGTTTCATACACACCATCACCGAGGCTTTGAGTGAGTCCACACGCACGCGCGCACACACACACACACACACACACACACACACACACACACACACACACACACACACACACACACACACACACACACTCCACCTGTTGTGACTTTACTACGTCTCACTCCTTGATGACTTCAGCTCTCAGGTTTGTTTCTCCTCCTCGACCTCCTCGACCTTCCTGATTGCATCCTGTCAGCCCTCTTCTGGATTATCTCCACTCCTCCTTGGTCTCTGCTCCTCTCTTCACTCTTAAATGCAGCAGATCAAACAAACAATCACAGTCCAGAGGAAATTCAGTCGTTTTTCTAATCCTGTTTTTGCTGTTTTAACCCTTCGCCTTCTTCGCCTCTCTGTCAACAGTTGACCACGACATCGAGCCCTCCGAGCACGTTTACGCTCCGCCATCGCTGCAGGGCAAGATCGGCTTCGATGAAGTGAGTTCTGAGCTCAGCAACTTGTGTCTCTTTGTATTTTTACTGTCTATCTGCCAACTTTGTTTTTCTCCCAGTTTCGTTCTTAGGCCTCCACTTTCCTTTATCCTCATACCTGTCTGACCTTCTCCTCCTGTGTTTTCTTTCCTGGAATAACATTTAAAACTCCAGAATCACATTTCAGACCCCATGAAAATGTTTCCCACGTTTCTTTTTCTCGAATGTTTAGGTTTTCCTGATTAACCTGAAACGGCGGCTGGACAGAAGAACCCGGATGTTGAAAACAATGGTCTCTCTGGGCCTTCAGGCCACGCTGACAGACGCAGTGGACGGCAAGTAGGTCACAAACACTCGGCCCTGCTTGCACTTGATGAACTTGCACTGAAGGATAATTGAATCCTGAAAGAAATCTCTGTGATGTTTAGTTTAGTTTATTCTGCGCAACAGTTTTTTCTGTCTGACACAACTTCAGCGCTGGGATAATGCTCCGTCTCCTGTCTCCAATCTGTCGCTACTTTCTCTGACATGTATATCCAAACATCCTGTCCAAGCAGGAGGTTTGGAGCAATATGCTTGACTTACTTTCCCTCCTCTGTGCTTACTTTAATCCACTTTTGAGAATGCCTTAATCCTTTTTCCAGCCTTTTGTTTGTCTGGCAAATGTGTGTTGCTTGTTGCAACCTGCCAGGCATGACTTTGCTGTTTCTTTCCTGTGTTTTTTGCCATGACACTGCTTTCCCTGACGACTGACTCGGCAGCATAATGACTGTGTAGATGCATGATCCTCCTCCTCTCATTACCCACCATAGCTTTAATTTATCCTCTCACTCAGGGCTCTGAATACGTCACAGCTGCAGGCGTTGGGAATAGAAATGATGCCGGGCTACAAGGACCCATATTCTGGCCGAGTTCTGACCAGAGGGGAGATCGGCTGCTTCCTGAGCCACCACTCTATATGGATGCAGGTGAGAACAAGGAGATTCAGTGCATTAATTACAGGTAGAAAGATTTTGTAAATAGCAGATTTTACCATGAGAATCCAACCTGCTGAAGTTTAGGATTCTAGTTTCCATTTCTGCAGCTGAATAAAATAAATATTGAAGTGAAATATTAGTAGTGCCATTTAGTTGCTTCAACAATTTGATTCAAACATCATGAAAACACTGTTTTACCTGGATGCAGACGTCCCATGTAAACAGACTATAGGCCCTGATGCTGTTTCCTTGTTTTTATTCCAACTCAGGGTGCTTTGCTGCCCCCTATATGTAGTCACCCTTTCCTGTCGCTATCAGATAAAGGCAAAAATTCCCCAAATTTTTCATAAAAGAGCCTTTTTAAGACATGCCAAATAGTATCATTATTCAGTGGCCTTGTGTAGACAAGCAGCAATAATGTCAAAAACATCCTCAAAAAGTTCCTCTCCTGTCATTGATTTAACCTCTAAAACACACATATTTTCACATATTTATGAATATGTCTTTTCCATGAGTGTAATATTGTATGTGATGTTAGAAATATACTTTTAGGATCTGTAATTGATGATTCGTGCTTAATAATGTTGGCAGTTTATTCATGTACAGTTCTGCTTCAGTCATTGCTTAAACTTCTAAAAACTCATTTCTGTCTCAAAGTTACATCTGTAGAAGTTTTTCTTTGCACTATAGCTCGAACACACAACTTCATGTAATGACTCTGCTCTCACACTTTATGCTGCAAAATGCAAGTTGTAATATTGGATTAACTCAGACATAAATGTTTCAACCACAAACTGATTTTTATGAAAAATTATGATGCAGAAAGCCTCGTCTTGCAAGTTGATGGATTGGTTCCTGAAGTTTACTACATATCAAACCCTAGAAGTCTGAATCCATGTTTTTGAGAGTCATTGATTCACTGCTGCTTCAGGGTGGGAATTGTATTTCATGACATGTCTTCTAACATATAAAAAAGTACCATTTGGTCTTCATGCTAACGAGGCTAAAAACGTTATTTTTGCTTCTGGAGGTCTTTAAAAAATCTCTGTTTTGTGAAGATCCTGCACATCGCTCCATATATAAGATAAACTTTTCCAACTTTGGCTTCCTCTTGCTAATGTAACACAAAACCACGGCTGTTGCACTTGACTTGACTGATTGTAACTTAAGTCTCTGTGTTTCCTGACCAAACAGGTGATAGAACGTGGTCTCCAGAAGGTTCTTGTTTTAGAGGACGATGTGAGGTTTGAGCCCAGGTTTAAACGAAGGCTGCAGGCCATAATGGACGACATAGACAAAACCCAGCTGGACTGGGACCTCATGTAAGAACACCTGCTCCACATTCTTTCCCCGGACATTCACATTAGTACATGTCTGCATGAATTTTAATGACTAAAGCTTCTTTTCGTGTGCAGTAACACACTGTCTATCTCATTCTGTTTTCAGCTACGTGGGGCGTAAGCGTATGCAGGTGCAGCAGCCGGAGCAGTCGGTGGACGGTGTTCACAATCTGGTGGTGGCAGATTATTCCTACTGGACGCTCGGCTACGCACTTTCCCAGCAAGGAGCCAGAAAGCTGCTGGCTGCACAGCCTTTCTTGAAGATGCTGCCTGTGGATGAGTTCCTGCCCATCATGTTTAACAAACACCCCAAGTCAGTCTCTAATCCAGTCATCTCTTTTTAAATTCACAAAGCATAAATAATGTATTATGTAATAGGCATAATGCACACATGCAAAACAAAAGAGTGGGGTTTTATTTAAAACGTATGATGTCGAAGGCCACAACGCCACAGTGAGCAGTATTATGTTCACAAAGAGCCTTTTAGACAGTGTTGTTTCTGAACAGACAGGCAAATATTTACCGAGGACCACAAATAGATGATCGCAGGTGCACTGCACTCTGTCATAAGAAAATATCAGATGATCCACATGCAAAAATAAACATGAAGATGCAAAAGCAAAAAGCTAAGTTTGAGCTGCACAGACTGTTGGCATACATGCATCCTGTGCATGCACAAAAACTCAAAAGATTCAAGGGCCATAAACGGTGCAGAAATACTAAAGGGCCTTACTGTACAGTAATTATCTATACATAGACACAAACACGCATGTTCATGTCCATTTTGAGACTCTTTAGAGTGAATAGTTTTCTAGTTTGAGCTCTGGTGGTTAAACCACAACTTCTGTCCGGCTCAGCTCTAAATAATGTCTGTACTTCTGTCCGGTTTAAGCTCCTCTCGTCCATCTTTCTTTGGAGCACCACCTCCCTCTTCTTCCTCCTCTGTGCTCCTTCACAAACAGGGCAGGGATTGTTCTTGGGGTTCGGTGGATTCGGCCCCTTACACAGGACACACAATGGCTGCTTTTCTGTTTCTTTTTTTTCCTCAGGGATTCCTGCCGTGCCCTGCTCTCCTGCAGCCCCACCTCCCTCCCATTTTCTACCTTTAACTCCACTATTATCTGTCCTCTTCTTGTTCTCTGGTCCCTCGCTGTCATGACCTCCGTAACTCTTTCCAACTTTCCCTTTCTCCCAAGTGAAATTTACTTCTTTGCGCACCTCTGTGTCACCCACTTCTCCTCCCCCCTTTCCTCCCCTCTCTTTAAAGGAATGTAGACCAGCATGGCTCTTCCTGCTGGTCGGAGAAGGGGGACAGGATTCCCATTGATAGGGGTCTGGGTGTGGGGGTGGGATTGAGATGAACACTGTGCAAGTGTGCGTGCGTGTGTGTGTGTGTGTGTGTGTGTGTGTGTGTATAACTATATAAATAGATGGAGATGTGTGTCCAGTGTGCAGTGTATAGATTACTAGGTAAATACACTGTGTGTATTCAACAGTGAGAGAAGGTGAGTGTGTTCAAAAGGGAGAGAAATGGAAAATACTGACAGAAATGCAGAAAGGTGGCAGGAAAATATGTAAAACGTGTTACATATTACTTGAGTAAACAGCAGGGATTATGAGCTGAGTTTAGTTAGTGGATATTATGTCAGATTTGTTGTTTCTGTCACACTGTTGTCTTCATTCCTCGTTTCTTTTTAAGTCAGTTTTTGCTCAGGAACACGCATAAACAGGAAAAAAGGCCGTAATTCCAGAATAAAAGGCCTAAAGATGTGTGTGTTGTAGAAGGTCACCTCCTCTGAGGCACTAATAAAGGTTTAGAGTTTCACTGTCCTGGAAAATTGCTGACAGGCTTTAAACAGGTGATTGGGCAGCAGAGAGTTAACCTCTGTAGTGACCTTTAAGGTTGACGTGTCACATCCCAGCGGCCCTCATTCCTCCCTCTGGCTCCACTTTTACTCCAACAAAATGATGGCAGTTCTGAACGATTCGGAAAGGTGTGATTTTAATCTGGTGAGATTAAATGTTTTCTTTGTAAACAGGTCCAGTTTCTGGGCAGAATGACTCAGGATGCAGCTGAAATTTGAGTTCAGACACCTTAAAGTGGCCATCTTCCACCAAAAACTGGTTATTGACCATTTTATATACATCCAGAGCTGTTTTAAACTGAATTAAACAGTTCAAACATACAAATACACACAACTAAATCTGTTAAATCTGTTGTAATTGATTAGATCTGTTAAGATTTTAATAATCCGTGAGGAAATTATTTTACCAGTGATTGCTAAAGAAATAATATATATTATATTAATATAATAAGTAATGCAATTCCTAGTAAAAAAGCAAAAAAAAGTATGATGCATTAGTGAAAATAAAATAAATCAGCTAAAATAAGACTAGAATAGAAAAGTAAAAAGTAATGCTGACAATTTTGTAAATAAAAGTGAAATATTACATCATCGAAATATTGCACGTGAAAATTAAACATGATAATGAAGCTGATATTGCAAAAGCTGTTGAAAAAAGTAATATTTCAAATGATATTATTGTTCAGATCCAGCTGTCCAATGTTTTAGCTGTCATCCCTGCAGAAAGGGGAGGATTTATACTTTTTGATGTCCACTAGTAGAAAATAATGAAAAAGTCAAAGCTAAATTCAGATGTTTAGGTGTTGGAAATATCTCATATGCTAGTTTATGTTGCTTATATTTGCAAATAAGACTGTTTAGTGTGTTATGATGAACAGATTATGCTGCATCAAAGCTGGAAAAAGTTGCAAACAACAGAAAAGAATGTTGACATTTCTACAATTGCACCAAAATATAGCATATTTTTTGCACCAATATTCTCTGTTATAAAACAGACACCTCACCCCTCAGCTGGGTGTATTTTTAGACTCACCTGCACAGGCTTTTCTTTACCAAGGTTGTCTGGGATGTGTTGAAGTTGCGGGTCGAGGGGTGGGGGCGAGTCGGGCGGCGAAAGAAGCTTGAGACGGTGGAGCTAACTTTGGCTGGAGTCAAACACTGCTGTTGTTTTCTGCAGCTGTGGAAGCTGCTGCTGCTTCTGCTGCTGCTGCTGCTGGTCTTAGACTTTGGCCTCGTTATCCACCCAGTATCCATGTAAAGACATTTGGACAGTTAGCAAACACTTTTTTATCCAGCTGTAGTTTAGAGACTTCCAACAGCAGCTGCTAGACCAACACAGCCGACCTGGTGCACGCAGCAAGAGCTCACAATTCAACTGTACATTTATTATTCAAATTTCAACTGCGCATGCAAAATAAATGAACTGAGGGTGCAATACAGGCTTTTCCACCCCTGTAGAACCGTTCCTGTTCATAACACCAGCTGGTCGCAGTAAACAACAAGTATAGTGTGGAGTAAGTTCTAGGATAGTATTGAAGTCATCATTTCTGTTTTCCGATGTTAATATGTTGTCTCTCTGTTTGAGTGTCCATCCCATTCTCGTGAACATGACATCTACTGGGGAAATTTCTTTAAAGTTGGCACAAATTTTAGCCTGGACTTGAGAGTAAACTAATTAGATTTTGCTGGTCATCGATCAAATGTCACCGTGACAAGACAAATCCTTAGAAATCATGATCAAATTATAATTTCTCACAAATGTTTAATAGGATAAATTGATGATGTGACAACCTTTTATATCCAAAAGATCAGTTCAGTTCAGTACGATATCTTTATTGTCATTGCAACCTGTGCAATGACAATAAGGGCAATCTTAAGAGAAACAGGGCAAGTTAAAAAAATAAAAGAGTTAATAAAGCTCTCATAATATATACTAAAAAACATACATTTCAGACACACCCTAACAGACATCTTCATTCAACAGATATACCACAATCCCTAATAGTGCAGTTGTATTTGCACTGTCATGACGAAGGTCAGATCTGGGCAAGCTTGATTAGAAACTGCAACTGAGATGAGTTGGCAGCAAGGCACTAACTGTAACTTGTAACACTTAAACGTGTTTTAGTGACACAGCGAATTATCTTGTACATTACCATTAATTTTCTTATTTAACTATGTATTATTGACTGTCTAAATTTTTTTCTAAAAAAAAGATAGTTTTGTCTGAAATGTCCAAAGATATTCAGTGTTTAACTTGAGGCCAAAAGGATTAAATTAAAAGCTGAAACTGAGAATATTTGGATTTTTTTTCTTTTAAAAAATGACTGAAACTAATATCAAAATAGTAATTAGTTAGTATTCTCTTGACAATTTAGGTCATCTTACTTTTAATTCAGAATTTTATGAAAAAAGTCCATGTACTGTTTCCAAATTACTGCATTTTTCTCACCGCTGTAGATGCGAGTTACTGCTCAACTTGTATGGAGAATTTTTATATTTAAAACTACTTTGCACTAGTGAAAGTAGTTCAGTCTAGTTCTACCTAGTCTCATGACTTCTTACCACGTTTCGTATGTAGTATGCAATTTGCATATAGCAACAAAAACATCTCTGCTATGACAGTAGTGTTGCCACACAGGAGAAGATCATCCTGTTCCTCTATTTGACATCCTGCAAATTTGCTGTCTGCTGTGAAGTTAAATTCCGGTACACTCAATATGGACATCACGACTTCCAGTTTAGAGGATATGATGAGTCAGAAGTTAGAGCAAAATGCGAAACAGTCACGTACAACAGCCATGAGTCAGCTTCAGTAATAACAATAATCTTTATTAATACAGGACTTTACAAAATTCAAGTTGCAAAGTGCATCACAAGGCAATAAAATAAACAGACAGGTTAGAATGCAGCATGGTGTATAAAAATAACACAGGCTTACACAGCTACAAAACATTATTGAAAGAAATGAAAGACACTTTAAAGCTTATACAAAATTAGGAAATGTTCTCTGATGAAAAGATGTTTGAAGAAAAGACTTTAAAAACATCACTAATTCTAATTTCCTCAAGGATCTCAAACTGTTGCATATGATGCTAAAAGGTTAAAATTTAGCTTGAAAAGAGGCCATTAGTAAAATCTTTAGATCTATCCTAAAGCATTGTGTTTTTAGGGTGCTTTCACACCTACGTCTTTTAGTCCGCTTAAAGCGGACTGGAGTCCGCAACACCTGCAAGTACGGTTCGTTTGGGCTGATGTGAAAGCATACCAGATTTTTTTGGTTCGGACTAACGAACCGCACCAAGACCACCTTCGGGAGGTGGTCTCGGTCCGCTTCTATATGAACTCCAGTTCGGTTCGCTCCTGGTGAGAACGCAAACCTGTCTCCATTCGAACCACTTGATGGCGCAGCAGAGTTTTTGGTCTACGGGAGCTTCCGTAGCAACCTGCACAGGGAATTTTACGCCAATCAGCGTACACCTACGTCATCGTAAACACCTTGTTTTGTAAACAGCGCCGCCAAACGACTGGGGGGAGATAGATAAGATAAGATAAGATAAAGTTCTTTATTTCTCCCCACTCCAGGGGAAATTTACATTGTTACAGCAGCTTTATTTACAATATATACAAGGGTGGCAAAATTTTTTAACAGAAAAAATAAAAATAAAAATAAAGTTTAAAAGTGCAGAGATGTGCAGTGCAAGAATGTCAGTGCAAATTTTATGGTTTGGGGTGGTAATGATGTAGTCCAGTTTATGTTAACATCAGCCAGTGATGCTGATGTTGTAAAGTCTTATAGCAGATGGGATGAAGGACCTGCGATAGCGCTCTTTCTTGCAGATATAACATTAATTGGAGTAGGTTCACCTGCGAAAACACTGGTGTGAATGCGAACCGAACCAGTTGAAAATAGCAACATTGTAACAACTTTTGGGTCCAAACGAACCACTTTAGCGGACTAACAGGTGTGAAAGCACCCTTAAAGTGGCTGAAGCAGGACTGATGTGATCTTCTGGTTCTGGTTAAGATCCCGGTGGCTGAGTTCTCTACAGTCTGGAGTTGATCAGTAGCTTTCTGGTTCAGGCAGGTAAAAAAGCTGTTGCAGAAATCCAACTGTGATTAAATAAAAATGTGTGAAATGGCCTCCGTGTCTTTTAAAGTTAAGGTTTTGGAAATATTTCTAAGATGACCAGGAGTCTTTACAACCGACTTGACAGGATTTAAAAGAGAACCAGCTCTGGCAACTTTGTGGGCTACAATATTTAAAGGCACAGAGTAAGAAATTGCTCACATGTTGCCACTATTTGGGGGTGCAATGATTTCATCCACCAATTCAAATATTCACTGGCTCCATGTTCTCAAATGTGAAAATTTTATATCATCATACATTTAATGTCTTTGAGTTTTGGCCTTTATAGACTAAAAATCTAAATATTGATGGAAAATGAAAAAAAAATGCAGAAAGAAAGAATCTCCCAAAATATTACAACTACTTGGAGGTGCAATAATTTCATCCACCTTTGTCCTTTTTATTTTTGATTTATCAGGCAGAAGTACCCAGCCTGCTCTGGCTGCATGTTCTCAAATGAGAGGATTTTGAACAATTTATTGTACACCACCAGTCAAAAGTTCAGACACACCTTCACATTGAGTGGTTTTTATTTCATTAGTTTTGTACATTGCAGATTAATCACAAAGACATCAAAAATATAAAAGAATATATATGGAATTATGTCCTAAACAAAAAAGTGTTAATATTCAGTATTAATCTACAATGAAGAAAATAATACAAATAAATAAAAAGCAGTGAATGAGCAGGTGCGTCTGAACTTTTGACTGGTAGTGTATATGATTGTACTTTGAATTTCTGTGGGTTTTGGCTTGACTGGACTAAAACAATAATCAAGATGTTAATAGAAAACAGAAATATTAAGCAATAAGTAAGAAACTGCATATTTGTTACTGCTATTTGGGATGTAATGATTGCATCCATCTTTATAACTGCTAATTTTAATTCATCAGGCAAAACTACCAAAGGGGGAATGATGGTTAACACTGTCGCCTTGCAGCTAGAAGATCCTCGGTTTGCGTCCCGGCGTGGACTTGGGATCTTTCTGCATGAAGTTTCCATGTTCTCCCTGTGCAGGCGTGGGTTTTCTCTGGGTTCTCCAGCTTCCTCCTACAGTCAAAAAATATGCAGTTAATTGGTAATTCTAAATTGTCCGTAGGTGTGAATGTGAGTGTGCTTGTTCCCTGTGATAGACTGGTGATCTGTCCAAGATGTCTCCTGCCTTCTCCTGAGTCAGCTGGGACTGACTCCCTAATGAGAATTAAGCAGTGTATAGATAATGGATGGATTGGAAAATTACCAAATATTCACTGGCATGTTGTTCTCAAATGTCACGATTTAGTCCTTTTTTATGTCATATTTTCAGATGTCTTTGGGTTTTGACCTGTATGGAGTAAAGCAATAACCAAAATGTTGACAGATAATTGGAATAAATGAAATAAGTAAGAAATTCCATACATGTTACAACTATTTGGATGGGCAATGATTTCATTCACTTTTATCCCTGATTTGAATATGAAGATTTTGTCCTTATTATATCCCTGACCATTGAATACCTTTGGGTTTTGACCTTTACAGACTAAATAAAAAATCAAAATGTTGATGGAAACTATAAATAATTATCATAATGTCAATAAGTTTTCCTTTTTGTTTCTCTCTCTGTCCCTCCTCAGTGTCCAGTACATGTCTCAGTTTGAGCCTCGGGACCTGAAGGCCTTCTCCGTGGAGCCGCTGCTCATCTATCCCACCCACTACACCGGAGAACCGGGCTACATCAGCGACACCGAGACCTCCACCATTTGGGACGACGAAGCCGTGGCCACCGACTGGGACCGGCAGCACGACCGCAAGACGGCCCAGCAGGGTCGCATCCGGCCCGTGGCCCAGAACAGCGTCACCGGAGACTCGCCGCCTCCAGCAGCTCGAGCATCACGAGACGAACTCTGATACAGAGACCCGAGAGAGAAAGACTACAAATATAAAGTGTACAAGTCATGTGTACACACACTTGAAAAGACACTTGAACTACAAGGTGACATACTGACATCATGCATTCACACACATACAATAATACAAAGCAGAATTGAGACGTCAATCCAGTCTGCTGCCTGAGGAGCGACGCTGATGAGAGGAGGAAGAGGAAGAAGAGCAGAACCTGGGACGAGGGCCAGCGGGCCTTTGACCAAAGCTTTATTTATTCCCCTTGTGTCTCCTCTGGGCATGTGCAGTTACATTCTGTAAGAACTTAAGCAACACATGGAAGACAGCTAACATCATTTGCAGGAAAAAAGAATCATTCCAACAAATTAATTTTTATATTGTTTAAAAAAGATTATTGTTATTTAAACGGAGCAGATGTGTTTTTACGGGACAGCGGCAGAATAAAGGAATCTTAAAGCTGTCTGAAAACAACTCTTGGAGTGTGCGTGTGAGGCTGTTTGCGGGCGTGCATGTTGACATATGCATGTGTTTACGGCAATGGGAGGAGGGAGGCGGACATACTGTACCCAGGAGTGCCATTGCTACACATGCTGTTCCACACACACACATACACACACGGAATGAAAAGTGCAGGCCTTTCTTGCCAGCCAGCAGGGCAGCAACAGATGTTATTAAATTTCTGTCATTGCAGAAAGAAAAACCTTCTAAGCGGGCTGGTCCTGCTACATAGCATCAGTCCCACATTAGATGTAGCATATAAGATATACAGTTTCAACCCTTTTCAGACTTTATGTGTGGGAAATGTTTTGGAAAAACTGAGTTAATTAATTTTTCTCGTCCTCAACTCAGGCTGTGCTTCGTTCAGTTGTGTTGCTGGGCCGAACCAATAAAACGACTTCTCTGTTTCTGTGTTTTCACTCACTCTGCAGCAGGAACAAACACATAGTATCTATCTTCTTACTGTAATTTGCGTTATTGTTGTGTTACTGGCATTGCAGTGTGTTTGAGAAGATCCTCTAGCCATTGGCGGCAAAACTGTTGGCCTAAAATAGAGCTTTCATTAAGTAATGTGTATTATTGTTGAGTCAGCTGAATAGCAAGTGTAAACTAGCTGCAACCGTTCCCAAGACTTTCTGATGTCTTTCCCCTCCCTGAAAATGAGCCTCGCGGCATTACACAAATTGTGGTAAAACATGAAAGGAGCTGCAACCTCCCAATAAATTGTGGGTTTTGAGCGGTGATCATATTGAGGACGCTCTGCTCCTGCTGTTCACCGGCTCAGTGAAATTCTGCTCACAGTTTTATAGTTCCTGTCTGCTGAGGGATCTGACAGACTGAAGGATGGAGACAGATGGAAACAGGCGAGCAGGGACCCAGAGCTGGAATAGAGGGGATGGTGGAGGTTATACGAGCGGGGGTGAGGTAGAAGGTGAGAGGAAAAAATACAGAAGGGATGAGGAGGATTATTGGGCACAAAGGTAATGTATTTTAATATTAATATCCTGCAGCTGGCGATGTGAGATTAAACTTCAGCCTGAGTTCACGGCTATTTCTTTTCCATCCTGAGACAAGCAGCACTAACCAGGCCTGACTGGATATTACTGCCATGTCCTCAAGTTATTCAATGATCTTGTACAGTGGTTGAAGGTACATTCATACACTTAAGTTTACATACACTTGTAAAGACTACGTATATCATTGCAGTCTTGGATTTCTAATTACTCCTATATCTCTGGAATCACTTAAACAAATGCATCTTTGTCACAAAAATCAATCAAGCCTTTGTTTTTTTCATAGATTTATTATAGGTCTAATAGAAATCTGATCAATCTGTTCAAAAACATACAGCAACTTGCATTCTTAGTTTTGGTGATGTTGAAAGTTGTGTTAATCAAATTTTCAAAGTGACATGACCTCTTAACTTTATGTAAGTGATTACAGTTGACTACAGCTGGTGACTCCTTTGAGGCAGTTTAAATAGGATCCATTTGACACACTCATTAGCTACAAACACTTCAGTGGCAAACCCTGAGGGGCTTAGCAAAGATCTGAAAGAGCAAATCACTGACATGGACAAGTTAGAAAAGTCACTTGGAGCCATTTCAAAGCAGCTTCAGATCCCAAAATCAATTGTGCAAACAACTGTAAATATAAAGTGCATTATAGAGTTGTGTCACTGCCTGGATCAGGAAGAAAACACAAACTTTCTTCTGCTGATAGAGTTAACCAAGAACAACCACAAAGCAGATTTACAATGAATAAGAAGCTGCTGGAACACAGCTGTCCGTGTCCACGGTGTTTTACATCACTATGGGTTGAGGGCTGCCAAGCAAGAAGGAAGTCCTTCCTCTAGAAGCAGCTCCTTTAACCTCAGCTGAAGTTTGCTGCTGATCGCATAGACCAGCCCTATTCAATTAGCGGCCCGCGGGCCACATGCGGCCCGAAAGCAACCCTCGAGTGGCCCTAAAGCAACTGCCGAGTGATTGTGACTTGGGTCCGAGAAAAACAGAAAAACATCTTTCAGTAACACAAGTTCTTACAAAAATTCCAACATTATTGCAAACATTGAATGCAACACTTACCGTAACCTAGCAACTAACCCACAATGCATTGTGTTGAGGAGTCGCGTTTGAAAAGTTAACATTAGCAGTTCTATACAGGCGAAAATAGCAGCATGTCGTTTTCTATCCTGAAACGACAAATCGGCGAGGAAAACCGTCGGTTTAATCCTGCGTGAACTGACAAGTATTTATTTATTTACCACCAAGTCCGAACGCCAAACCAATGCGTTTACTCTGCAACGAGTGCTTTGCAGCGCTGAAAGATTAGAATGTCCGAAGACACCACGTTGGAAAAATATGCCGCGTTTCTGACAAACTTTCCCGAGGGACGTCATGAGAGAGCGGCTATAATTCAATGTTTGACTGCATCTTACAACCGGAGCTGTACTACAACGAAGCGGACCTGCACAGCTCAGGAAAGGGCCACGAAAAAGAGGCCGTTCACAGACTCAGAAACTGTGAAGGACTGCATGTTGGCTGTCGTGGATGAAGTTTTAACGGACGATCAAGTTAAGACGAGTGTGACATCTGCTATCAAACAGCTCTGACACGTCAAACATTCTCGCCACAGATGTCTTCGAGACATGGTAAGTGCAACAAAGCAGCGTGCTGTAGCAGACACTAAAGGTAGTTTTATGTATTTATGTGACTATTTTCTGTTCACTTATTAGAAGTTTAATATTTAAGAAAGACATTTTGTTTTGACAGTTATTTCACTTAGTTGCACTTTATTATGCACTTTGATGTCAGCTTTATTTCGTTTCAAAGGGATAGTAACTATCACTGTACCTACTGTTTATTTTTTTTTGATTATATGCGCTGAAGATGCGACTGTCTCAGATGAGACCAAATATAGACAGGGACAAACTTTGTTTTTTGTTATTTCAAAAGAAGAAAAGTGTCTCAAGTTCTGAAAAGTTACTGTTAAGCAAGTTACTTTTTAATGCACTTTGAGATGTGACCAAAACAAAAGATGGTGTTTCTAATCAGCACATAGTTTTTATGTTCATATGCACCTTAACCTGTGCTTATATTTACCTATCAAAATGTGTTGAAGTTGTGTGTTTGAAATGTAAAATTTAAAGAAGCAGTATTTCAGCACAGGTTTAGTTTAAGTACTGCTCTTCTATTGTGTTTATGTCCTTTTGGATGTGGCAATACGTTAATAAACATCCAGTGTGTTTGTTATCTTATCTGTTTGTGTTTATTTTAAATGGTTAACTTTGCTCACTGTTTGCTAAAAACGTCCAGCCCAGCTCATGTTCTTAGTCTGAAAATCCGGCCCGGGTCCATTTTTAATTGAAAAGCCCTGGTTTAGTATGTCGTTCAAAATGTCACTAAAACGTCATAGTTTAGTATGTCGTCCAAAATATGAGAAAAACGTCATAGTTTAGTATGTCATCCAAAATATGGAAAAAAAAAGTCATAGTTTAGTATATCGTCCAAAATCTGAGAAAAACGTCATAGTAAAACACTCGAGACTAAAGGTTTGAAAACTTCTTTCTACCAAGACTGTTTGAAAAAGTTAACATTTATTTGTCACATACTTGTAGAAACAACTACAGCAGCAATAATAATTATCACATTTTGATGGCATACTATACTATGTTTTTTTGATATTTTTTGTCGACATACTGTACTGTTTTTTTTAACATTTTTTGACGACGTACTATAATATGATGTTTTTGTGATACTTTTTACGACATACTATACCATGATGTTTTTGTGATACTTTTTTTGACATACTATACTATGACTTTTTTGACGACATTTTTGACGACATACTAAAGTGTAACATTTCTGACGTTATTTTTAACAACATACTGTACGATGACGTTTTTGTGACTGTTATCATTGCTGTCGTGTGTATAGTGTTGTTTTCTATGATGTGTGCATGGAATATTCAAATAGAGCTGCGCTGCACCACCGCCAGGATTGGACGACAGGAGATCGGGTTGGCGCAGGATTGGTCGGGCTGCCGACGAAAACCAGGATGACGTTGCCTCTGGGTCAGAGAGGGTCAGATAAGTGGGCCATCCTGCATGCCATCCAGACCGGCACATATCCAGCACAATTTGTTTGTTGTATAGCAGACCAAGGTAATGTAGTGAGCTGCTACTTTTTGTTTTATTCATGTTCACCTGTTTGAGTTAGAGAGGGAGGGAAGACTTTGACTTGTTTTTGTGAACCTCCACCTTTGCTTTTCGATACACATTTAATGTAAATAAATTCTTTGAGAAAACGCTGTGTGTGCTGCTTCAGACACAGGTAGTCAGGCACTTCATGTTGCGTTCAGTAACCCTTTACTATGGCATAATATACAATGAGATATTTGTTTCCTGTGAAAATTGATTTTACAACATGTAAAGGACTTTGGTCAAAATAGATTGTTTAGCATGTGAAATGCATATGTGAAATGTATAAAAAATTGATTTAATTGATATTGATGTCATTTTTTTAGCAACACTACATGATGACATAAAATACCTTCCTATAGGTTTTTGATATGCCATATTATGATCATTTTACAAATGTAATACACTTTGATATTTCTATAACATAAGTTAAGACAACAATTTTATGACGTTATGACTTTTTGTCACAGACAACTCCAAACTATATTATGACATTTTAGGTTTTTTTTTTTTTTTTTAGAAAATATGACATATCATACATGTTTTTTCACCATTTTTGACCACATACTAAACTATGACGTTTTTGTGACACTTTTGACGACATACTAAACTATGATGTTTTTTGGCCATTTTTGACCACATAATATACTATGGCGTTTTTTTGCGCCAAAATTCACGATGATTTTTTTTTTTTTCAAAAAAAATCCTTACCATACTGTTTTTCACGACCTTCGTTACATTATTTCATCATATGGCACGTTTTACAACATGCTGAAAAATCGCATTTTTTTTTCAACATAGTATACTATGGTGTGTTTTTTTGCGCCAAAATTCATGATGACTTTTTTTCAAAGAAAACCTTTCTGGAGTGTTTTACATGGCCTCCTTTACATTATTTCATCATATGGCATGTTTTCACAACGTGTTGAAAAATGACATTTTTCGACAGTATACTATGGTGTGTTTTTTTGCACCAAAATTCATGACTTTTTTTCAAAGAAAACCTTACCATACTGTTTTACACGGCCTCCTTTACATTATTTCATCATATGGCACGTTTTTACAACATGTTTGAAAAATGGCATTTTTTTTCGACATAGTATACTATGGCGTTTTTTTTGCACCAAAATTCATGATGATTTTTTTTTCAAAGAAAACCTTTCTGGAGTGTTTTTCACGGCCTCCTTTACATTATTTCATCATATGGCATGTTTTTACAACATGTTGGAAAATCACATTTTTTTTTGACATAGTATACTATGGCGTTTTTTTTCACCAAAATTCAGGATTTTTTTTTCAAAGAAAACCTTTCTGGAGTGTTTTTCACGGCCTCATTTACATTATTTCATCATATGGCATGTTTTTACAACATGTTGAAAAATGGCATTTTTTTTCGACATAGTATAATAAGATTTTTTTTTGTGCCAAAATTCACGATGATTTTTTTTTTCAAAGAAAACCTTTCTGGAGTGTTTTTCACGGCCTCCTTGACATTATTTCATCATATGGCATGTTTTTACAACATGTTAGAAAAATGGCATTTTTTTTCGACATAGTATAGTAAGGCGTTTTTTTTGCGCCAAAATTCACGATGATTTTTTTTTCAAAGACAACCTTACCATACTGTTTATCACGGCCTCCTTGACATTATTTCATCATATGGCCCGTTTTTACATGTTAGAAAATGGCATTTTTTTCCGACATAGTATAGTAAGGCGTTTTTTTTTGCGCCAAAATTCACGATGATTTTTTTTTTCAACGAAAACATTTCTGCAGTGTTTTTCATGGCCTCTTTGTACATTATTTCATCATATGGCACGTTTTTACAACATGTTTGACAAATGGCATTTTTTTTCGACATAGTATAGTAAGACTTCTTTTTGCGCCCAAAATTCATGATGATTTTTTTTTCAACGAAAACCTTTCTGGAGTGTTTTTCACGGCCTCCTTTACATTATTTCATCATATGGCACGATTTTACAACATGTTTGAAAAATGGCATTTTTTTTCGACATAGTATAGTAAGGCGTTTTTTTTGCGCCAAAATTCACGATGATTTTTTTTTTTCAACGAAAACCTTTCTGGAGTGTTTTTCATGCCCTCCTTTACATTATTTCATCATATGGCCCGTTTTTACAACATGTTTGAAAAATGGCATTTTTGTGCGACATAGTATAGTAAGGCGTTTTTTTTGCGCCAAAATTCATGAGGATTTTTTTTTCAAAGAAAACCTTTCTGGAGTGTTTTTCACGGCCTCCTTGACATTATTTCATCATATGGCACGTTTTTACAACATGTTTGAAAAATGGCATTTTTTTTCGACATAGTATAGTAAGGCGTTTTTTTTGCGCCAAAATTCATGATGATTTTTTTTTTCAAAGAAAACCTTTTTGGAGTGTTTTTCACGCCCTCCTTTACATTATTTCATCATATGGCTAGATTTTACAACATGTTTGAAAAATGGCATTTTTTTTCGACATAGTATAGTAAGGCGTTTTTTTTGCGCCAAAATTCATGATGATTTTTTTTTCACAGAAAACCTTTCTGGAGTGTTTTTAATGGCCTCCTTGAAATTATTTCATCATATGGCACGATTTTACAACATGTTTGAAAAATGGCATTTTTTTTCGACATAGTATAGTAAGGCGTTTTTTTTGCGCCAAAATTCATGATGATTTTTTTTTCAAAGAAAACCTTTCTGGAGTGTTTTTCACGGCCTCCTTTACATTATTTCATCATATGGCATGTTTTTACAACATGTTAGAAAAATGGCATTTTTTTTCGACATAGTATAGTAAGGCATTTTTTTGCGCCAAAATTCATGAGGATTTTTTTTTCAAAGAAAACCTTTCTGGAGTGTTTTTCACGGCCACCTTTACATTATTTCATCATATGGCACGTTTTTACAACATGTTTGAAAAATTGCATTTGTTTTTGACATAGTATAGTAAGGCGTTTTTTTTGCGCCAAAATTCACGATGATTTTTTTTTTCAAAGAAAACCTTTCTGGAGTGTTTTTCATGGCCTCCTTGACATTATTTCATCATATGGCACGATTTTACAACATGTTAGAAAAATGGCATTTTTTTTCGACATAGTATAGTAAGGCGTTTTTTTGCGCCAAAATTCACGATGATTTTTTTTCAAAGACAACCTTACCATACTGTTTATCACGGCCTCCTTGACATTATTTCATCATATGGCCCGTTTTTACAACATGTTTGAAAAATGGCATTTTTGTGCGACATAGTATAGTAAGGCATTTTTTTGCGCCAAAATTCATGAGGATTTTTTTTTCAAAGAAAACCTTTCTGGAGTGTTTTTCACGGCCTCCTTTACATTATTTCATCATATGGCACGTTTTTACAACATGTTAGAAAAATGGCATTTTTTTTCGACATAGTATAGTAAGGCGTTTTTTTTGCGCCAAAATTGATGATGATTTTTTTTTCACAGAAAACCTTTCTGGAGTGTTTTTAATGGCCTCCTTGAAATTATTTCATCATATGGCACGATTTTACAACATGTTTGAAAAATGGCATTTTTTTTCGACATAGTATAGTAAGGCGTTTTTTTTGCGCCAAAATTCATGATGATTTTTTTTTTCAAAGAAAACCTTTCTGGAGTGTTTTTCACGGCCTCCTTTACATTATTTCATCATATGGCATGTTTTTACAACATGTTAGAAAAATGGCATTTTTTTTCGACATAGTATAGTAAGGCTTTTTTTTGCGCCAAAATTCACGATGATTTTTTTTTTCAAAGAAAACCTTTCTGGAGTGTTTTTCACGGCCCTCCTTTACATTATTTCATCATATGGCATGTTTTTACAACATGTTTGAAAAATGGCATTTTTTTTCGACATAGTATAGTAAGGCGTTTTTTTTGCGCCAAAATTCATGATGATTTTTTTTTTCAAAGAAAACCTTTCTGGAGTGTTTTTCACGGCCTCCTTTACATTATTTCATCATATGGCATGTTTTTACAACATGTTAGAAAAATGGCATTTTTTTTCGACATAGTATAGTAAGGCATTTTTTTTGCGCCAAAATTCATGATGATTTTTTTTTCAAAGAAAACCTTTCTGGAGTGTTTTTCATGCCCTCCTTTACATTATTTCATCATATGGCATGTTTTTACAACATGTTTGAAAAATGGCATTTTTTTTCGACATAGTATAGTAAGGCGATTTTTTTGCGCCAAAATTCACGATGATTTTTTTTTTCTCAAAGAAAACCTTTCTGGAGTGTTTTTCATGCCCTCCTTGACATTATTTCATCATATCTCACGATTTTACAACATGTTTGAAAAATGGCATTTTTTTTCGACATAGTATAGTAAGGCATTTTTTTGCGCCAAAATTCATGAGGATTTTTTTTTCAAAGAAAACCTTTCTGGAGTGTTTTTCACGGCCTCCTTTACATTATTTCATCATATTGCACGTTTTTACAACATGTTTGAAAAATTGCATTTGTTTTTGACATAGTATAGTAAGGCGTTTTTTTTGCGCCAAAATTCACGATGATTTTTTTTTTCAAAGAAAACCTTTCTGGAGTGTTTTTCATGGCCTCCTTGACATTATTTCATCATATGGCACGATTTTACAACATGTTAGAAAAATGGCATTTTTTTTCGACATAGTATAGTAAGGCGTTTTTTTGCGCCAAAATTCACGATGATTTTTTTTCAAAGACAACCTTACCATACTGTTTATCACGGCCTCCTTGACATTATTTCATCATATGGCCCGTTTTCACAACATGTTAGAAAAATGGCATTTTTTTCCGACATAGTATAGTAAGGCGTTTTTTTTGCGCCAAAATTCACGATGATTTTTTTTTCAACGAAAACCTTTCTGGAGTGTTTTTCATGCCCTCCTTG
>NC_072767.1:40433473-40448473 GCF_022539595.1 Amphiprion ocellaris
TTGTCTCAAGACGCTTTATTTTTATATTTTTTTTCATTTAAAATATGATAAAGTAAGAAATTTAAACATCTCGACTAATCCAATTTATTATTTGGTTTTTAAGAGACTAATGGACAATTAGAATAAGTTTCTCCACTAAAACTAATAAACATGAGGTCAAATAGAAGGAAGAGTTTTAAATACTGCAGTCCCACGATGACAAGAATAAAGTTTGTCAAGAAAAAGTAAATCTGCTGGTGGATTCCATTAAAGTCCTAATAATTGATAATAAAGTGTGATACTAAAGGTTTGTGGTGCTAAAAATCTCCAAGTAAAGATATGAAGTTGAATATGTGGATGGAGGTTGATAAAAGTTGACGTCCCTTCATTTCTTTGGAGCGACTCCATGGATTTTCTGGATGGTGGTTAAAGACCTGCTCTTCTAGTGGTCTTCCTTCCAGTGGCTGTAAAAAGTCAGTCCATCCTGGCCGACTTCAACACCTCTTCATGACAAGTTGTGGTGCCTCAGACCTGGTGGAAACTCCAGAAACTCGGGAAAACCTGTGGAGACTCGAAGAACTCGTGGAGACTCGAAGAACTCGTGAGGCGGGGGAAGGTGTGGTGGGTGGTGGGGGGAGGCGGGGGAGTAGAGGGGGGAGGCCGCCACCCACCTCCCTGCCCACTCTCCGCCCTGACTCCACCCAGACTCCGCCTCGGCTCCGCCCATGTGGTCACTTGAGGAACTACGATGCCAAAGGGACGACGAAATTATTTCTTTGTATCTGATCTGTAGCTCAGTGAGTTAAGGATTTGCCTGTGGAGCTGCAGGTCGCTGGTTCAAGACCAGACACTTCTTGAGTTTTTCTCAAAATCCTGACAAAGACAAAGAAAGAAAAGTGCCAGTGGTGGGTCTTGAACCTGCGACCTTCCGCTTGGTAGTCTACCCTCTTATCCCCCTGAGCTACTTGCTCAGATACTAATTCATCTTTTTTTTGCGCATTTATCATCTATGTTTTGTCGTTTTCGAGTTTTTTTTTAACTCGAGTCTCGACTCGACCGTTTTTCTCAGGAGGTGGGACTTCAGCCTTTGTGCTGGAGGGTGGAACCCTCAGTTCCAAGACTTTCCAAAGCCTCCACACCTCCCGAGTCCTCAGGACCTGAGCTTTCACACAGTCTGAGGGCTGAAATTTTCTAAGTCCCACAGTAGTTCTCTGTTAGTTTGAACTTTCAGACAGTCCAAGGACTGATATCTTCCAAGTTCCTCAGTAGTTCTCTGTTAGTTTGAACCTTCAGACAGTCCAAGGACTGAAATCTTAAAAGTTCTTGAGTACTTCTGTGTTAGTTTGAACCTTCAGACACTCTGAGGACTGAAATCTTAAAAGTTCTTGAGTAGTTCTCTGTTAGTTTGAACCTTCAGACAGTCTGAGGACTGAAGTTTTAAAAGTTTCTCAGTACTTCTCTGTTAGTTTGAACCTTCAGACAGTCTGAGGACTGAAGTTTTAAAAGTTTCTCAGTACTTCTCTGTTAGTTTGAATCTTCAGACAGTCTGAGGACTGAAGTTTTAAAAGTTTCTCAGTACTTCTCTGTTAGTTTGAACTTTGTGGTTAACAGAAGCCTTAAAACTTGTGACCATGAGTCTTGATTTCACATTTAGACAATCCATCTGAGTTCTTCTCAGACCTTCACCTGTGGGTTTTTTAGAAATCCTTAACAAACTTTGATTCTCTTCATTGAACAGTAAAGTTTGTGGAGATCAGAAGGTAACATTAGTTTGATCGATGCCATCAACTACTAGTAGACTTTATCTGGAAAGCAGTTTTCTGAAATGAGTTCTCAGTAAATCTGTCCACAATCAAACCAAGAACATAGAAAGAGGAAATGTTTGAAGAAAGAACTTGATGTTTTCATTTCAGACTAGAAAACGCTTTAAGACTTTATCTGTTTTTGCTCTTTTTTATTGTTTTATTGTCTCTTCTGTTTAATTTGATCTTCTAAAGTCTAACTGGTGTCTTTTCAAATGTTTTGTCTTTAGTTTGATTCTTCTTAAATGTTTAGTTTTGCGTTTCTCACCTTTGATTCTTTTCTAATTTCTGATTTGATTTTGAAATGTTTTGTCTTTTTAATGTTTAATTTTCAAATGTTTTATTGGCTTGTTTGAAAAATTCCCTTTTCTTTCCCAATGTTTAATTTTTTGATTAAATCTTTGTTAAGGTTTTTCTTTTTAAATGTTTTACCACCTTTTAATGTTTAATTTTCTTTTTAAATGCTTCATTGTATTTTCTGTTTAATTCCTATTTAAAGTTTTATTGTCTTTAAGATTTAATTTTCGAATTAAACATTTAATTTTTTAATTAAATGTTTTGTCTTTTTAAAGGTTTAATAATCTAATTAAATGTTTTGTATTTTTTTAAATGTTTAATGTTCTTCTTGTTTAATTGTATTTTTTAAATGTTGAATTATCTAAAATATTTCATCTTTAATGTTTAATATTTTTGTTCAAAAAATTTTGTTTATTTTCATAACTACATGTTTTGTATCTTCTGTTTATCTAATTCAATATTTTGTCTGTTTAATATCATTTAATTGTATTTAATGTTTAATTTTCTTTTTAAAAGTTTTATTGTATTAAATACTTTTTTCCTTTGATTTAATTGCTTTTTTAAATGTAGTTTATTTCTTTAATCTTTTTTTCTGTCAAGATTTTAAGCCCAACTTTAAAAATGCAACAAACCCTTAAATCACAATGAAAATACTTCTATTGTCACAATCATGAGTTAGTCAATTATTCAGTTTATCAATTCAACTTTATTTGTTTAGCACCTAAACAAGCAAAGAGAAAAGAAACTATGATTAAAACTCAAAAATATATTTTTAAAAAAAGACTTAACATGGTAATAAAATCTGTTGTGTCCAGGGGATGGAGGGAGTTTATTGAAGTCTTCTTGGGCTCACATGGGAAATCATTTAAAATATAAACTTGATATTCAGTCTAAGGAAACTGAAAACTGCAGTGACAGAAGAACCAACAATATCTCCTGTTTTCTCCTTTAATGAGTCGACTCTTCTTGTGCTTTCAGACCAAAGAACTACAGACTCTTCACAACCTGCTCAAACTCTTGGTACAGGACCTCACCACACGGGTCAAGAAGGTTTCCGTCTCATTTCTACTCTGAAGCTCACCTTCTCCTGCTCAAACTGCTGACAAATGTTTCTGCTGCTCTAAAGTCTGGTCTCCAGAACTTCCTAAAAACTCTCAAAGTCTCTTCTGCTGCAGGTTGCTTTGTAGAACTGTTCCAGAAAACCTCACTAAACCACATGGAGGGGCCTCAAGATAGTCGTCCAAATGAAACTGTACAAAAACCAAACGAGCACAACCCAAACGCTAAAGTCTCCTGCAGCCTACCAGAGAACCTCTGAGAACAGAGAATCAGGACAGGAACTCTTACCTTCTGGACAACCAACGCTGGTTCTCAAAAAAGAATACAGAATGTGTCTGACCAAAAACCTCTGAAGACTCACTACAGCCAAGATAAAGACACAACTCAGCTGTACCAAATCCACTAATAACAGCACACATTAGCACCATGTGCTAACTGTGGCTAAAGAACCACATTTACCAAGACAACTATCCAGTACAAAGCCCTAAAACACACCAAGAAACACATTAAAGACGATTTTACTGCTGGAAGCTGCAAGCCAACGCCTAAAGAACAAACTGAAGCAACGGAGCCAAACCCAGTTCACTGGTGAAGAGAAACAGGAAATGTTTGTCTGCAGCCAACTAAAGCAGGAAGACACTGAGCTGCTCAGGTGTTCCTGATAACACCAAGCAGCCACCTGGACAGCCAATAGGAACACAGCTTACTGGAAGTCCAGAGGGCTGAAGTAAATTTAGTTTAAAGTTGAGTTCTTCCTGTCAGGCTCGTGGTAGAACGGCTCTGAAGAATCTTGTACTTGTCTTATCTGAACAATCTAACAGCCTAAACTGTTAACAGCGGTGTAAAGAAGCAAACACACAGGCATAGATTAGGACTCAAACTAGATTTATTTTAGAAAACAAATCAGCTTAGAGGCATTTGTTCACACGTGGCTGAATAGGAGGCCGTCCAATCAGATTGGAGGTCTTCACTCTGTAGGTTGTTTGTTGGGTGAGACTCTTGGACCTCCATCAGCTGACGTGGATGTTTGATGGTCTTCCTCTCTAGTGCCAGATGATTCATCCATGAATTCAGCAGCTACAGACTGAAATGAAGCTCATGCTGCCGTGATTGAATTCCTGTTCCAGATCAAATGTTCAGAGCTCACCTTGAATGCAGCCGTCTGCTGTCTGATAGTTTTTCTCATTGTAGTCTTCAGTAAAGTCTTTTTCCTCATGTCAGGATGTGGTGAGACTCTTTCTCAGTCTCTGCAGACATCCCTCATTGTGCATCTCCAGAGAAGAAACAGAAAAACTGATCACTGCTTCAGCATCAAACGCTCTCCAGCATTGAGAGTGTTTTAGGAATTCATTCATTGTGTTGTGAACTTTGAAGGAGCAGAAACTTTACAGCTGCCAAAGATATGAGCTCCAATTCTGGATGTTTAAGGAAATGAAGTTCATCAAATGAACACTTGATTTTTGCTGATAACTCATTAAATTACTGAAGAAATCTAACATAAAAACCTGTAAACTCTCAGGCAGCTTTTGTTAAAGTTTGTCTATAATTCTATCATCATGTTCTGGAACCAGGACTCTGCAGAAGTTCCTTCAATCAGATACTTGTTTCTATTTAAGGCATCAGGTTTGAACGTACAGCAGAGGATTAGAAAGGAGTGATTTTAATATTTAAATCAGTCTAGTACATGTTTGGAGTAAAAATGATTAAAATTTGGATTTAGATAGATTTGTGTCAAATAATATTGTAGAGTCTCGAATATATCCAAATGAGTTCAGTGTACTTACATTTTATAGAAAATTTATAGAACGATTTCTTAATCTCAATACTGTAGGGTCTGACCCTAAATATTATAATAATGATGTTAATTTTAATAATAAATAATATTGTAGTGCAGAGTCATAAACTTTAATCAGCTAAACTTACATAATAAATATCACTGCACAATCTTAACCTGAACATTCATATTATTGAGGTAAATTTACATAAATCATGATATTCTAGAGTCTTAACTGGAATATGTCTAACATGAATCTTTTTGTATTGTGCTGATAAACAACAATCACCAGACTTTCAGATAATATTTATTGTCTGTGATTGTGAGACTAAATTCCTCCACATTCTGGAACTTTACCAGCACCAGCTGTAGGAATAAATAAAAATGAAATCTTTTCATTTCAACATTATGCACATTTATTTATTCTTAATATCTCAGACTGAATGTAGCTGGCAGTAAAAACAAACTCATCTCCTGGACTGCATTTCCCAAAATGGAAACATGGACAGAATTTAACACTCATGTATCCATGGCAACGCTAAAGTTTCTGCTTCTTACCAAAGTTCACAACACAAGTAAAGATTTTAATGTAAAACTTCAGGGATGACTGCTGACCATAAGTATTCTGATCAATACTTCATGATCAATATCAGGACAGATGTTACAACTCCAGCTGTTCCATTAGACTGCAGTTATTCACAGAGAAATTAAAGCATCACATTCCTCATAAAAACTAGATAGGACTTTTATTAAATAAAGAGTTGGTGAATAAACAGTGTAAAAAGTGCAAAGCAGCTCCATTAAATCAGGAGATGTGAGATTTCCACAGCATGGATCACCATCTGCTGTGTTGATTCATAGCTGAATGTCAGAATGAACTGAGCTAGAAAAGCTGCTTTGAGCTGCAACATTACGGTCTGACAATCCAACACCATCACAGTTTTCATCTGGTTGTTTTGCTCCAACATGCTGTGAAGTTCAGTTTTTACCTGAATCAATACAGAGATTCTATTTCCAACCAAGACTGGAATAAAAATTAGAATGTTATGAGGTTATTAATGCAACTAAATCCTTTCAGATGGAAGGATTTACTTCTAAGTTCTAATTCAACTTTCAGTTGGAGCACATTGCATTCACAAAGAAAAACAGTGATACCTTCATAGCAACATTTAATAAACCTAAAACTTCCCTGTTGGCTCATTGGTGGAGTTTGTTACTGAGCATCTGAACCTTAAATCCAGTGAGACGACCATCTTCAGTCGAGGCCAGTCAGAGAACTTCAAGACCTTCCATCAGCTGGACCAGATGTGGCATCATCTCCCTCTGAACATCTGGATGACAGGAGAAAAGACAGAAATCAAACACAGATCACACAAATACAATTTATTCACTTTAATCACTTTATAAAAGTAGCATGAACTTTATTAAAACTTGACAACATTAGTAATGAAAGTAAATGTTTTTATCTCGTGTTGAAGCTAAATTTAAAGACAATTTTAATGACAGTTTATCCTGAGAGGAGTGAGAATGGAGCTTTTCTTTCCTTTTTAGAATATTCCCTCAAAATATTCTGTTTATTATTGGCTTTAGAAGCATTTTTCTTTACTTATTTATTTTTAGATACCTCAGACTGATGCACTTTGCTGTTTTGCAGATAATTTCATGTACAATGACAATAAAGATCTTCTATTATAACATATTTTGCTAAAACAAGAACTGAAACCTTCTCAACCATCTCTCAGTCTGCAAAATTCCAGCTGCGACAAAGAATTATCTGATGTAGTTATTATTATAATCTTTACTGAACCAGCCCTGGAATTAATAAAAATCTGTATATGGATATGATTTTCTCTGATGGAACCACTAAAACTGCAGACAATAAAGTAAATCTCTTCTGCACTGCACACATACTACACTTTTGTATAACTCTGGATGTCAGAGTAAAGGCAGACAGATCCACCAATCAGCCACAACATTCTGACCACTGACAGCTGAAGAGAACATCATCCATCATCTTGTTCTAATGCAACATTCTGCTGGGAAACCTTGACATTCATGTGGATGTTTGACATGTACCACCACCTAAACACTGCAGGACAAACAACCTCCTAGTCTCCATGGCAACAGCAGTCCTTGATGCCAGCTGCCTCCCTCAGCAGGACAAATTAAAACTGTTCAGGAGTGGTCTGAGGAACACGACAGAGCTAAGCTGTTCACCTGAGTTCCACACTCCCCACATCCAGATCTGATGGAGCATCTGTGGGATGGTCCAGGATCAGCCTGGTCCAGGTAGGACCCACCCTGCAACCCACAGGATCCACAGAATCCACAGGATCCACAGAGGTTCTGATGAACCACTGGGTCAGAGGAGTTTTAGCAGCATAAAGGGACCAACACAGTATTAGTCAGGTGGTCAGAATGTTATACTGTTATATTGTCATACTGATTATATGATCAGTAAATGATACCATCAATTATAACGTCCACATTGATCAGGAAAAAAAAAACACTATCAGCTCATTCAGAAACTGTGGGGTTAAACCTAAAAACACAGACCTCAACAGCAGTTTGTTTCAAAGCAGAACACCAGCCGGTTTTCACTAAAGAAGCTTTCAGAGCAACAATTAAATGACAGTTTTGTTCTCATTAAGTTCACAGAGTCAGAGTCAGCCAAAATAATGTAGACACGCATCAGGAAAAGAAAAACTTTTATAAATATTTCATTTGTATAAGTACTTCTGTACATATAGATTCCTCTTTCTAAGTTTGATCAAATCACGATAACTCTGTGTCCTGTTGTACGATGTTTTCCCAACAGATGGCGCTACCCTCATGAATGGAGCATCAACAAGTGATGTCTACAACACAACAGAAATGTCTGGAAGCCAGTGGCCACCACTTTGAGCACCTCTTGTAATTGTAGAGGCCAAAAGTAACTTTTATTAATCTGGTGATGTCTGAATAAATTTAGTATTGAAATATTGATGCAAGTTTTTCTTTTCCTGATGTGTGTAAACATTATTTTGGCTGACTCTGTATAATGGGTTTCTGACAGGTCACCAGGCAACATCTTTTTATAATAATGACAAACATACCTGCATTCTACAGGAGTGATTTTCCTCATGTGCAGGTAAAGATGTGGGAGGAGCTTAGAGATGACAGGAGCAGGAGTCATCCTCACTAATTCAGCTTCCACCTAGAAACAGAAAGACCACAAACAAACACACTGATATACTCTCAAACGTTCAACCTCACAGCCTCAAAATATCTGTTTAGGAAGTGTTGTGTTTCTAAATTCTGCTGAAAGCATTGACAGACATTCTCTTACAAGGTTGTGTAAAAAGCAGCCTGTCCTCTGAACTACTGACAAATCTTCCTGAACAAAGTTTCTACGTGTAAATCGGCTCAACAAAAACTAAAGCCTCAGTCAGAGATAACAGGTATCGCAAATTATAAACAACTTTCTTTGTTAACTCAGACTTTCTGCTTCAACCTCACATAAAAAGGGGAGTTTAACTCATCAGGTGACTGAAAATGAACGGCTTGTGCAGTTCTAGATCCAAAAGTAGGATGTTTCCTCTCATGTTTTACTACAAATACATGCAATAATAAGTAAATACAATGGCTGGTTGTTAGTTTATTCACTATTAATGTCACTTTATATACTGGATTGAACTTGAGCAGTGGAAGAGAGAAGGAATTTAATGAAATTATGGAGATTCAGAGAGGTAATGTTGCACAATGTTAAGTTAAGCGTGGTTTAATTCAAAGCAGCTGATTGTTAAACTTCAGTGCAGCTGAACGGGTTTCAGTTAACCTTAAAGTAAAATAACTTTTTTAAAAGCTAAAATACACAGCAGAGAAATACAGGTTGAGAAGGTCATTCTAATAATGAGGACAGCTGCGGCAGCAACTAACACAGGTGTTCAGTGGTAAGTTAGCCACCTGTGTTAATTAGCCCGCTAGCTAACTTAGCCGCTTAGCTAGCTAACGCGTCCGGACCAACTGCTCAAACACGACAAAACACAACTCTTCACAAGTCGCTGACTTAACGTACGACAAAACAATGCTACTGGTTAGAAGTATTTATCTTCTTACCGTGTTTTACTCCAAAAACCAGGTCAACAGCAGCCAGAGATGCTACTCGACGTGCCGACCATAGATACATATAGCTGACTAGATCCGCTGGGGCGCTGTCTTCTATGTATTTCTATGGTCTGACCAATCATTGCTCTCTGGCTCTCAGTCAGTCTGACCAATCACTGCTCTCTGGCTCCGCCCTCTGAGAATCTTGTTGTCGTTTGGCTACACACTTGCTGATGACCACTTCCGGTCTCAGAAAATGAAAAAACGGACCTTTTCTCGTTTCTGTCTCTTATTGATTTATTTTTTTTTGTTATTCTAAATATAAAATGAAAATCAAAGCATTTTTAAAATTTTGTATATCCCTTTTTGATCATGAAAAGGAAAAACGCCTTGTATTTCAATTTTATTTTTTGTATTTTAAAACGAAAATCAAAGAACCACTCGTTTTTTGTTTTTCAATACTCCTTTCAGAACGGAAAATCCAATTGCCAAAATATACGCAGACCCCTCAGGTGGTGCCTCTCTTCGATGCCGTTTTTGTAAAATAGGATTTGTGCTGCCATCTGCTGGTCATGTGTGAAACAGCAACTGAATTCAACGAGGCCTTCTCACTTCTCTTCAGATAAATTGTTTTAAATTATATCAGACAAATTGCAATATTAACACAAATTTATTTTGTTCAGATTTTATGTTCAAACAAACATTATTTAACAGTATATTACCCTGAGAAATTATACGTTCAGGTTTGCGACAGGGTAGTTAGAGATTAAATATTACAAATATTAGCACGCACCATGAGCCATGATGCTCACACAGAGTTACAAATACAGACAAATACCAGGTCTCAAGCTTGCTGTTGTGTTTCAGATTATTGTTTCCGACTTTCCAGGCATTGCATTTCCATTCTGCATGAAAATCAGCGAGCTGAGGAGTGCTGGAGTTATGTAACACATCACCCTGAATGTCAGGTCTGCATTTATTCTGCCACGGTCTTACTATCTTAGTGCACTTCAAACCACAGGGCTCCAAGCAGTGTATTACTATGCAGCAACAAGACTAAGGTACAAATAATCACAGGCAGGACGCTCTCTGTATTTCAGTGTCAAGTTACACGCTGAGTCTCAAGGTAAATAATGTAAATAATATAATAATATGGGACTACAAGCTTTGATAACATCTTCTCTCTCAGTGCAGCGTATATTTTGCAGTGGCCACAAAAATACTGGGTATATCTGTTGTATGTGCATAAATTTCAGAGGCCTGAAGACTTGAAATTATCTGTAATAAATACGCAAAGACTACAAGAACTTAGTAAGTTAAATATAGAATACAGATTTGGAAAGACAATAATGTAATATTTGGAAAAATGACACTACCATTCAAAAATTTGGGGTCACTTACAAATGTCCTTATTTTTGAAAGGAAAACTGTTTTTTGTTTTCAATGAAGATAACATTAAATTACTCAGAAATGCAATCTAGACGTTGTTATTGTAGTAAATGACTATTGTAGCTGGAAACAGCTGATTTTTAATGGAATATCTCCATAGAGGTACAGAGGAACATTTCCAGCAACCATCACTCCTGTGTTCTAATGCTACATTGTGTTAGCTAATGGTGTTGAAAGGCTCATTGATGATTAGAAAACCCTTGTGCAGTTATGTTAGCACATGGATAAAAGTGGAAGTTTTACTGGAAAACATGAAATTATCTGGGTGACCCCAAACTTTTGAATGGTAGTGTAACTCTTTTTACTGCTTTCCTACATTGCTGAAAACCCTAAAATTGATCTTGAGACATCTTGATAAGAGTGTTTGAAGGCAGGTGAATCAGGTTTGGAGCATACAGTGCATGTTATAACAATCTTACACTGGGAAAAAAAAAGACTCAAACACTGGTATCACACAGGAGACCAGGTAGAAATCCTTGGATTCCAAATACATACAAGATGTCCGTCAGCGTAGCTAAGAATCCGGGTGCAGAGCAGGCAGGAAGGCATAAAACAGAGACAAGTAAAAAGCCAAAGAGCACAAAATCTTGGCAGGGAGTCTGGCAAAAGCAAAGAAATAGACCAAGATTAGTCATACGAGAGCAATTCACAAGAAACATGAATGGCATTCGTGAAGCATAAACTGGAATGACAGAAAAGCTTGTCTAGCAGACAATCTGGACATTGAAAAATGGAGAAACAGGTGGAATAGTCAATTAAATTGTATCTTATGTCTTTTCCAAATACCTGTCTTTTCTAGAAGAGTGAGGAAGGACTAAGGAAACACAACCACGATGCTAAGAGAATCCATCAGTGTCACAGACTTTTTAAAAAAGATGAATGCTGCTGTGTAATCTTGTGACAGTGGATGTTGTTGATGTTGGTTTTCTGTGGTAGGTGCGTTGCTTTGAATGTTGCTGCCACAAGGAATTGTGGGAAAACAGTGTTTCCTCTCTTTGCATAAAGGAAGGACCAGTTTCTTCTGTGCTAAGTGAGATAAGAAAAGAAGCATTTAAGCATCTTTCCTCAGAACTTGACCAGCTCTTATGATCATTCTCCTTTCATCTCCATTCTTTGTGAAGTAAATAAAAAGTATTTGTCTAATGTCAGACTAAGGTGAGCACAAAAACTAGTGGGGAAAACACAAATTATGGGTCAAACAGCTATAGATACATGAGAGGCTCATCTCATATCTATCTTTTGAGTCTCTTTGTCTCCTCTGTCCTCCTGCTTGTGACCCGTAAATCAATCTTAACATTCCATCTTGGAGAATATTTCAAACACTAAAATGCATCTGGATTACAGAGGAGGTTTGCTGTAGGTGCTATGACTGAAGATGCACAGGTATACTCTCGCTGGTGTATGTTTTTGGGCAGTGTGGTGTTTAAAAGAGGTGTAACACAATATATCAACCAGGACTGACAGATGTGTGCATGTAATATAAAACACTACGTCACAGCATATGCCACTTGTTATTTGTTATAGCACTCTTTTGTGTGTCACTTCTCTATTATTCTACGAGACAAATGTGCTTGTGTCTGTCAAATTAGATTTCTTGTCACATTGTGAGGTAAATTATTAGTAAATATGTGCTTTAAATGGCCAAGAACACCGTCATGTTCATCTGACAGAGATCATGAACTAGAACTCTTCTATAACGAAACAATGGACAGATGATGCAGCTGTTCCACGTGTTATTTTTTTGGGAGTACAAAAATGAGAGCTTGAGCATGATGCAAACATTTCAACACTACTGTATGTTCCATGGAGTCCAAACAGACAACTAAATGAGCCAAATAGATCCAGTCAGGTCCATGAATATTTGGGCATTAACACAATTTTCAGCATTTCAGAACCTGAATTGGATGTAAATACTCTCAAATTGAAGCTGAAAGCCTGAAATTAAAACATATCTTGATTGTTTTCAAATCAGTTTTGGTGGTGTACAGAGCTGAAATGCTGAAAATTGTGTCTGTGTCCAAATATTTATGACCCTGACTGTATATTTAACCTAAATAAGGTGTACAGTTGTCAGTGAACGTGGATTTCAAATCTATCCAATGACAGATCCAACGTCAGTTTCCACACGAATAACACCATGTCAGAAATTGAGGAAAATAGACCAAAAAATGCAAGAAAATATCTAAACAATTGGCTGTCAATGGCGACAATCCAAAGGAAACATAAAAAAAATCTATTCATTTTTTATATCAAAGAGTTAACACAATGTCAAAAATGAAGCAAACCTCTTTTAAAGTCACAAAGATGTCTAATTTTTAAATCTCTCCTCACATTTCTTAAACCAAATCTGACACTGATTCATTGTAACGTAGTGACTGATGTGAGGCACTAGCAGTGAAATATATTCTCTGTTGGAGCAGCTGTGCAGTCATGCGTACAAATGGGACGCTTTATTCATTCTGCATATGTTAGCTGATGATCCTATTAGTGCATATGTGGAGATAAATGCAGAATCTTAGTCATCAGAGGGAACAGCTGGTGATCTGTCAGTGTTACTGGCATCTCTGCAGTCCTTCTTCATAAAACAACGTGATATTGTTGCCTAAGTTGCTGAAATGAGTCAGTGACGCTGTGCTGAGCAGTGACCGGTGACTAACAGCGCTGTTATAAGGCCGCGTCCTTTTCTCCAATAATGGACTCACACGTATCACACATTATCCACAAATGCACACATGTGTTTGAAAAGACTCAGGAGGGCAAAATAAGGAAGAAAAGGGAAAAAGAAAATATTGTTCAGAAAGCCTCCTCCTCCTCTTCTGCTTTTATTTTTCCTTCTCTCTCTATCGATGATCCGGAGAAAGTATCTGCTGTCTCCTGCTGTTCTCTTCCTTGTACTGATAATGAGGAACTGTTCAGTGTCAACAAGAGCTCCTCAGACGTCCACTCAGTGACTGGATGAAGTGTGTTTGTGAGCATAAAGCGAGGAAGAGGAGGAGGAGGAGGCCCTGCTGCACCCCGGCAACAGAGCAGATAACACATGATAAATAATAATCTATAATATGATTGTTTTTAGTGCACTAGGAATAAACAAGTTGATTGTTGCATTGTGTTGCCACACTGCTCCCCAGCAGGGAGCAGTGTGGAGACATGAAACTAATTACTAAACTTCTGCATGTATGGTGTGTCATCATCTGGTAGGAAAAGCTCCATTTATTTTTCATTTTTATAACCTTTTTTTAAAACTCTATAACCTCTGTCATCTTTCTTGCTCTAGCTACTGTTTTCAGTGACATATAGTAATTAAGTATAGATACTCAAGTACTGTACTTAAGCAGGATTTATACATACTGTGCTTTTATGCTGACTTATGCCTTTACTTTACTACATTCCAATTTCAAATATTGCATATTTTTTTATTTCTCTACATTTATTTGACAGCTAAAATTTGTTCATACTGTTATTCCTGCATATACACTGCGTATGTCTCATAGCATTATTACTGTTTATACTGTCTATACTATACTATACTATACTATACTATACTAGACTAGACTAGACTAGACTAGACTAGACTAGACTAGACTATAGTATGCTCCACTGTACTCTGGTCTACTCTACTATGTAATACAATATTTTACTATGCTATATTATACTAATATATTATAGTATGTATACACATAGCACATAGCACATATGCTATACTATACTATACTATACTATACTATACTATACTATACTATACTATACTATACTATACTATACTATACTATACTATACTATACTACGCAAATACTATGCTATACTATACTACGCAAATACTATGCTATACTAGACTAGACTAGACTAGACTACACTATACTATACTATAGTATACTATACTGTACTCTGGTCTATTCTACTATGCAATACAATATTTTACTTTGCTATATTATACTAATATATTATACTATATATACGCATAGCATATATACTATACTATACTATACTATACTAGACTAGACTAGACTAGACTGGAGCATAGTATACTCTACTGCACTCTGTTGTAGTCTACTTTCCTCTACTCTACTCTACTCTACTCTACTCTACTCTACTCTACTCTACTGTATTGTACTGTGCTGTGCTGTGCTACGCTACGCTACACTATACTGTACTATACTATACTAGAGCATAGTATACTCTACTGTACTCTATCGTAGTCTACTTTTCTCTACTCTACTCTACTCTACTCTACTCTACTCTACTCTACTGTACTGTGCTGTACTGTACTGTGCTATACTATACTATACTATACTATACTATACTATACTATACTATACTATACTATACTATACTATACTATACTATACTATACTAGAACATAGTATACTCTACTGTACTCTATTGTAGTCTACTTTCCTCTACTCTACTCTACTCTACTCTACTCTACTCTACTCTACTATACTCTACTATACTGTATTGTACTGTGCTGTGCTGTGCTACGCTACGCTACACTATACTGTACTATACTATACTAGAGCATAGTATACTCTACTGTACTCTATCGTAGTCTACTTT